>NC_091331.1:8426783-8461783 GCF_038502225.1 Cherax quadricarinatus | reverse complement strand
ACACACACACACACATATATATATGTATATATATATATATATATGTATATATATATGTATGTATATATATGTATGTATATATATATGTATATATATATATATATATATATATATATACATATATATAGGGAGGTACCACCTCTAGAACTGTCATAAGGACCCTCATCCTCAGAGAAAAGAATAAACTGTTTGAGAATTTTCTCCTACATCCCCCTATATTTCAAGTATGTTTTATTTAAAGACAAAAATACATTGGCCAAACATTCACAAAAATACAACAGAAAGTAAAACAACATAGGTGACTCAGAGGTACATCTCGAATACTTCGTCCAGCTCCCCTGCGGTGGGCCGCGTGCCCAGAATGCTGCAGGCATTTCCTCTCTGGATCGCAACACTGAGTCTCTGAAAGAGAAAGCTGATCGCCCTCTGGTCCTTGGTTTATATGATGAGCTTTTCACCCAGCTCTTTGAGGAACTTGAGAGCACACTTGCCCCATGCTCCAAGGGTCTCCGACTCTATTGGAATGAAGTTATAGCAAGGGGGAAGGTCTTTATATTTTCGGATCTTCTGGGTCTCCCTGTGGCTGGCAGCTCCACCCCCTTCCACTACGGAGTATGGCAAGTAGGTGTCTGCCAATGTGGCAGCACAGGTGTAGTCCCAGCCAATCTGCTTTCCATCCTTCCAGGGTAGCATAGTGGCTCCATCAGGACGCTTTTGACTTCCATCAGACCTCTGTACTTGGGGTTCCCGTTGAGCTGGGCAACGGGCTGTGGCGAGGCTTCTCTTTATGATGTCATTGACCTCCTCATGTCTGGCATACTTCCCTTCTGACATGTGTGACACACAAGACCATGAAGTCCGAATTGATCAGCTGTCGCCCTGCCGCAAATACACCTATTTTCGGTGTGGATGGGGGCGGCTAGGCGAAGGGCAACACCAATCCGAATGGCCTGTGAATCGAGACGGGTGCCCAGGGAGGAATTGGGAACAGCTAACAGGAAATCTCCTGAGTGTGGTGCCATCACTGCCAGGAGACAAGCTTTGTCCTTTCCTGAAGCATTGGAGAGCATTGTGTGGGCGATTTTTTTCATGATCGGTTTGTCCCAGTGGGACTGTTTGTGCTGTTTGGGAGGAGCTGGTCTACTGGAGGAGTCTGTAAGGGTGTCCCACCGAATCGCTGCTTCAGTAAACCTGGGGTCTTGAGCTCCTACCACGTCTCTCAAGCGTTCGGGTACTATCTTCTTGACTAATGCACTGGAAGCCAAACACGAAGACAGAAAAGCAGGTAAAGCAACATGCGTTGCTTTACGCACCCCTATATCTCCCAGTCGCACTGGGAGGGTTGCCTTCTTAAAAGTTGATCTCAGGTGTGCGTTATATATATATATATATATATATATATATATATATATATATATATATATATATATATATATATATATATATATATATATATGTATATATATATATATATATATATATGTATATATATATATATATATATTTATATATATATATATATATATATGTATATATATATATATATATATATATATGTATATATATATATATATATATATGTATATATATGTATATATATATATATATATATATATATATATATATATATATATATATATATATATATATATATATATATATACAGTGGTCCCTCGCTTTTCGTAGTTCTCGGCAATCGTAAATTTCGCCAATCATAGGGGTATTTTCGTATAAACATGGACTCGCTTTTCATAGGTTGACTCATGAATAGTAGTTCGTCCAGGACGCTTACGCACGGTGTGAGCCGGGGAGGCCTCCCTACCCAGCCAGTCTGGCATTGTTTACCAGTGAGTGAAGGTCCCCTCAAGTGCTCCTACGAAATATTTCAAAATATTCCACTCATTTTAGTGCTTGCAAGTACTAAATAAGCTACCATGGCTCCAAAGAAAGTTCCTAGTGCCAAGCCTGTGGTAAAGAAGGTGAGAAATATGTACAGTGACAAAGTCTTGGGCCATTTTAGGGAAGTGTTAAAGAGACGCCAGAAACAGAGCTCTATCCACAGTTACTTTGCGAGACAGGACTAGAGTGACTCTCAAGGTGGTCCTAGTGGCATTAAGAAACAGAGAAGAGAAGCAACCCCAGAGAAGCAATTGGTACCTGAGGTGTTGCTGGAAGGGGATTCCCCTTCCAAACTGTAAACAATCCACTCTCTCTCCTCCTCCAGTCTCCCATACACTAAGAAGAATCTCCAATAAAGGTAAGTGTTATGCTGTTAATGTTTTATTCATAATTTCCCATTGTATTATTTATGTACTACATGTATATTTCATGTAAAATTTTTTTTTGTTTTAATACTTCTGGGTGTCAGAAACGGATTAATTGTATTTACATTATTTCTTATGGGGAAAATTGATTCGCAAATCGTAAATTTCGTTTATAGTAGCTCCTCCAGGAATGGATTAATTACGAAAAATGATGGACCACTATATATATATATATATATATATATATATATATATATATATATATATATATATATATATATATATATATATATATATATATATATATATATAATAGTATGTTGATTGGTACTGGAACCGGTGGCCTTGGTTATTAACACTTCAATACCATCCATGATTAGTGCTGGTGACTGGCAGGGACATACCACCAGCATCCCAGTAGCACCAGCGTCCCAGCAGCACCAGCGTCCCATCAGCACCAGCGTCCCAGCAGCACCACCGCTGGTCACAGCTCACCACGCTCACCATGGGAGGTCGATACATTGGCTTAACATTGATGTCATTCGTCAAAGTCAAAAATTAATGTCCGCTTCCATTGCCACACTGACAGCCAGTTCCAATTTTCCCTTCCCCTATATTTCATGATCTCTCTTTATGAGCGTGTTTTTATGACTGTGTCTTTATGACTGTCTTTATGACTGTGCCTTTATGACTGTGTCTTTATGACTGTGTCTTTATGACTGTGTCTTTATGACTGTGTCTTTATGACTGTGTCTTTATGACTGTGTCTTTATGACTGTGTCTTTATGACTGTGTCTTTATGACTGTGTCTTTATGACTGTGTCTTTATGACTGTGTCTTTATGACTGTGTCTTTATGACTGTGTCTTTATGACTGTGTCTTTATGACTGTGTCTTTATGACTGTGTCTTTATGACTGTGTCTTTATGACTGTGTCTTTATGACTGTGTCTTTATGACTGTGTCTTTATGACTGTGTCTTTATGACTGTGTCTTTATGACTGTGTCTTTATGACTGTGTCTTTATGACTGTGTCTTTATGACTGTCTTTATGACTGTGTCTTTATGACTGTGTCTTTATGACTGTGTCTTTATGACTGTGTCTTTATGACTGTGTCTTTATGACTGTGTCTTTATGACTGTGTCTTTATGACTGTGTCTTTATGACTGTGTCTTTATGACTGTGTCTTTATGACTGTGTCTTTATGACTGTGTCTTTATGACTGTGTCTTTATGACTGTGTCTTTATGACTGTGTCTTTATGACTGTGTCTTCATCACTATTTTTCTAAAGGTTTTCTGAGAGGAGAATATAAAACTCTGACTTGATTGACAAAAACGAAACAGTAACACACTCATAAACCCACTCGTAAAGATATGATCATAAACCCACTCGTAAAGATATGATCATAAACCCACTCATAAAGATATGATCATAAACCCACTCATAAAGATATGATCATAAACCCACTCATAAAGATATAATCATAAACCCACTCATAAAGATATGATCATAAACCCACTCATAAAGATATAATCATAAACCCACTCATAAAGATATGATCATAAACCCACTCATAAAGATATGATCATAAACCCACTCATAAAGATATGATCATAAACCCACTCATAAAGATATGATCATAAACCCACTCATAAAGATATGATCATAAACCCACTCATAAAGATATGATCATAAACCCACTCGTAAAGATATGATCATAAACCCACTCATAAAGATATGATCATAAACCCGCTTGTAAAGATATGATCATAAACCCACTCGTAAAGATATGATCATAAACCCACTCGTAAAGATATGATCATCAACCCACTCGTAAAGATATGGTCATAAACCCACTCATAAAGATATGAATATAAACCCGCTCGTAAAGATATGATCATAAACCCACTCGTAAAGATATGATCATAAACCCACTTATAAAGGTATGATCATAAACCCACTCATAAAGATATGATCATAAACCCACTCATAAAGATATGATCATAAACCCACTCATAAAGATATGATCATAAACCCACTCATAAAGATATAATCATAAACCCACTCATAAAGATATGATCATAAACCCACTCATAAAGATATGATCATAAACCCACTCATAAAGATATGATCATAAACCCACTCATAAAGATATAATCATAAACCCACTCATAAAGATATGATCATAAACCCACTCATAAAGATATAATCATAAACCCACTCATAAAGATATGATCATAAACCCACTTGTAAGGATATGATCACAAAGATACAGTCATAAAGACACAGTTCCTTGATAATGTGAGAAGTCACGAATGCGCTTGGAATTACACTATCCTTTCACAGTGGTTGTTTTGCATATTCTGATGCCACCTGTTTTCTGTGATCTTGCTGCATATATATATATATATATATATATATATATATATATATATATATATATATATATATATATATATATATATATATATAAACAAACCCTGATCTCTGGCTGAAGGAGACTCGAACCTACGAACCTTAGGACAAGGTCATATATATATATATATATATATATATATATATATATATATATATATATATATATATATATATATACCCAGACTACCATCACCATCACTACAGCCAAGACGTGCAGTACAACTACCACAACCACTAAAACTCCTACTACCACCACTACCACCATCATCCCACATAACAGTAAAGCACACACACACACAACACATCTACCCCGCCAGGACTTCTGTCGAAAACGACGATTAAAAAAATGAAAAGCGATTCTTGCACAATACTTTCCAGGAGATAAAACAATGGCATTTTAGGAGCCCAACAAAGGCGACCCTAATACCCAACAGGAAATATTTTGCCAAGAATTTAGCCCCCTCACCCACTACCCCTGGAGAGCTGCCAATAATAACATTCAATCGCGATTTAGGATTTTCGAAAGCAATTTTTTCCTGGGGAAAAATGTTTCATGTGGCAACCTTTGGATGCTTTGGAGTGTGTATGTGTGTGTGCGTATGTGTACACACGTATGTGTACACACGTATGTGTACTCACTTATTTGTGGCTGCAGGGGTAGAGTAGTAACTCCTGGCTCCACCTCTTCGGTGGTTGTTCCAAGGTCCGCTTTCTTCCTGCTCCAAGAGCTATATCGTGTGTGTGTGTGTGTGTGTGTGTGTGTGTGTGTGTGTGTGTGTGTGTGTGTGTGTGTGTGTGTGTGTGTGACTCATTTGTAGATTAGGTATATTTATTAGTCTGTAAGTCTGATCGAAGTATTGCTCACGAGACAGGTTCCTGTGGGACGCTCAGAGGACACACTACCTGGTAGCACACAGTGGCTCTTGCCTCATCCGGCAAGAGCCACAGAGCTCCTGGGACATGGCAGGTAAATAGTTTTAAACCCAGGCAGGGAAATGGGTAGCTCCGAGTCACTAGATCAAGAGCCTGTCAGCAATATCAAGGCACTCCCCACCTTTAATAAAGCTGAAGCATACTCGTGTAGCTGTATGTATTGCAGTAAGATTTAGAGGACGGGAAAAGAATGGTAGGGGAAGAGTCCCATTGGTGCTGGGGGGTTGGGAGAATCCCGCAGGTCTGTGGGCAGCATAAAACTTCATTACCTCTTGAGTTCACTAATTATCACCTGGTCCCTCGTTTAATTAGATTCACCACAACACCAAGAGGAAGCCTTTAATGTGTGTGTGTGTGTGTGTGTGTGTGTGTGTGTGTGTGTGTGTGTGTGTGTGTGTGTGTGTGTGTGTGTGTGTGTGTGTGTGTGTGTGTGTGTGTACTCACCCATATGTGGTTGCCGGGGTCGAGCTTCAGCTCCTGGCTCCCGCCTCTTAGCTGCTCACTACTAAGTTAACCTTCCATCCCAGAATGAAAGCTACAGAAGGGTCTACTGCCATTCACTCCCTCTTTCTTCTCTGTGAACGTCCTCCTTTCTCTACTTATTCTCTTCCTCCTCCTCCTCCTCCTCTCATTTCTCCTCCTCCTCCTCCTCTCATTTCTTCTTCTTCTCCTCCTCCTCTCATTTCTTCTCCTCCTCCTCCTCCTCCTCCTCGTGGTCAAACCATAAAGGAATAATAAAGAGTTCCACGAACGACACTTGTGTTTTCATTATATGAACACATAAACTCATGTTTACAGTGTGTCGTGTGAGGAATTATTGCCAGGGGTTGTTCTTCATGCCAGCCCCTGGCGTGAAGAACAATCTCGCCAGCCCCTGGCGTGAAGAACAATCTCGCCAGCCCCTGGCGTGAAGAACAATCTCGCCAGCCCCTGGCGTGAAGAACAATCTCGCCAGCCCCTGGCGTGAAGAACAATCTCGCCAGCCCCTGGCGTGAAGAACAATCTCGCCAGCCCCTGGCGTGAAGAACAATCTCGCCAACTCCTGGCGTGAAGAACAATCTCGCCAGCCCCTGGCGTGAAGAACAATCTCGCCAGCCCCTGGCGTGAAGAACAATCTCGCCAGCCCCTGGCGTGAAGAACAGCCTCGCCAGCCCCTGGCCTGAAGAACAGTCTCGCCAGCCCCTGGCGTGAAGAACAATCTCGCCAGCCCCTGGCGTGAAGAACAGCCTCGACAGCCCATGGCGTGAAGAACAACCTCGCCAGCCCCTGGCGTGAAGAACAGTCTCGCCAGCCCCTGGCGTGAAGAACAGCCTCGCCAGCCCCTGGCCTGAAGAACAGTCTCGCCAGCCCCTGGCGTGAAGAACAACCTCGCCAGCCCCTAGCCTGAAGAACAGCCTCGCCAGCCCCTGGCGTGAAGAACAGCCTCGCCAGCCCCTGGCGTGAAGAACAGTCTCGCCAGCCCCTGGCGTGAAGAACAGCCTCGCCAGCCCCTGGCGTGAAGAACAGTCTCGCCAGCCCCTGGTGTGAAGAACAACCTCACCATCTCAATACTAGGCAAGTCCTTCTTACTATACTAGGCAAGTCCTTCTTACTATACTAGGCAAGTCCTTCTTACTATACTAGGCAAGTCCTTCTCACCATACTAGGCAAGTCCTTCTTACTATACTAGGCAAGTCCTTCTTACTATACTAGGCAAGTCCTTCTTACTATACTAGGCAAGTCCTTCTTACTATACTAGGCAAGTCATTCTTACTATACTAGGCAAGTCCTTCTTACTATACTAGGCAAGTCCTTCTCACCATACTAGGCAAATCCTTCTCACCATACTAGGCAGGATCTTCTCACCATACTAGGCAAGTCCTACTCACCATACTATGCAGGTCCTTCTCACCATACCAGGCAAATCCTTCTCACCATACAAGGCAGGTCCTTCTCGCCATACTAGGCAAGTCCTTCTCACCATACTAGGCAAGTCCTTCTCACCATACTAGGCAAGTCCTTCTCACCATACTAGGCAAGTCCTTCTTACCATACTAGGCAAGTCCTTCTCACTATACTAGGCAAGTCCTTCTCACCATACTAGGTAGGTCCTTCTACATTAAACACAGCTAATCAACCAAACGACTACCATAAAAAAGTGCCACCGCTACTGTCAGTTCAGAACATCTCCACCCACTTGGAAAAAGAGAGTATGACATCTTTAACTTCAAGAGGTAAAACGATGTTATTCTGTTTTATACACACTTTGTTTTTTAAGGCTCTTTAGTAACTGGGAATTATGCTCCCGTCAGCTATGAAAGGCGGTGCGTTATGATGTTAATTAGCAGGTTATGTTGTTAATTAGGAGGTTATGAGGTTCATTACCATCTCATGAGGGAAGGGAAGATGGTATGACAGACTGGTGGAGTGGTGGGCGTGTGTGGTGATGGGTGAGGCTTTGGTGGGCGTGGGTGTTGTGGTGGCTCCGTTGCCTTGGTGTGGCGGTAGGTGTGGGTGTGGTAGTATGTGTTAGCGTGATGCTGGACGTGGTTGTAGTGGTTGTGGTGGTTTACGTGTTTGTAGTGGTGGTGGGTTAGAAAAGTACATTGGTATTCAAGACGGGACTTCAACAGCACAAATGGCTCCTTTAAAGTCGCGAAAGAGTTACAGTAAAGCCAGGACCTATTTCTTTAACCTTTGGATGAGGGTGTCGAGGCAGACATCATACACAGCTTCAGAAACAGGCATCAAAGGGTCTACGAGGTTAGGAATCCAGTTGAATCCTGGTCGCGGCTGTTTGTAAGTCGGGACCAGGAGCTGTGCCCAAGACCCCGCAACAGCAACTTGAAGAATATTGATGCACACACACACACACACACACACACACACACACACACACACACACACACACACACACACACACACACACACACACACACACACACACACACACACACATCAGGCCAAGTGTCTATCGACAAATGTCTTTGACAATTGGTAACCAACTGCAGCAGGTGCCATTAAGAGATAACTTACTCCAGTTAAGTACCTTAATAATCATCACTTATCTGAGGACTCACCGTAGGACTCACCCGAGGACTCACCCGAGGACTCACCCGAGGACTCACCCGAGGACTCACCCGAGGACTCACCCGAGGACTCACCCGAGGACTCACCCGAGGACTCACCCGAGGACTTATCCCTGATATTCCCATTAAAGACTCATCCTATCCACGACTCTTGAATAAACACATCACTTAAAACTCAGGTAATCAAGGTGAAAAAACGCATTTGTATTAGTAAATTAGCATGTAGAGGTCGTCTCAGGAAGTGTTGGAGTGAGGCGGTGAAGAAGAGAATGAGGGTCAGTAGGCTTATGTAAGCGTGTTAAATCGGAATGAGTGGAGACGAGTGGTTTTTATGACTTAACATGCTGTTGGAGTGTGAGCAACATAACATATATGAAGGGCTTCAGGGGGAATCGATTAGCCTGTACTCTAAAGCACGGGTGAAGATGCTACAGTTTTGATCTGGGATATCCACGCAGCTCTGGCAAAGACAACTACTGAATGAACGATGATGAATGTGTTTCCTTTTTTGGGGGAAGGGGTCGCCGTACCTCGGTGGGACATGGTCGGTGTGCTATAAAAAAAATAATAATAATAATGCAATGCAGACGTGCTAGCACCAAGAGTTTTGTGTCTAGGCTCTCGTGTCACACCAGCTGCTACCAGTAAGTATAATATAAAGCCTCTCTGGTCCAGCCCAGCTTCAGTATCACATCCAAAAACAATAACACTAACAGCAGGTTGGGCCCAAACTGCTGCGTAAACTCCTTACGCAAGAAAATGAAAGGAAATTAGGGTATTAGAATTCCTCTGTGAGAGAGGTGCAGATTGGAGGTTTAGGGGGGAGGGTCAGCTTTTCTTTTATTTAGTTTTGATTTGTAGTTATTGACACAGAGAAATAAAAGTCAAAGTTCCATGGCTGGAACAATTCTCAAGTGGCCCCCACTTTCAAGGAGAAAAGTTTGACGACGTTTCGATCCGTTTTTAGCCCGTCGTCAAGATGAGACTCACTTCAGTTGTCACTTGTTAATGATAAGAAGATAAGATAAGATTTCGTTCGAATTTTTAACCCCGGAGGGTCAGCCACCCAGGATAACCCAAGAAAGTCAGTGCGTCATCGAGGACTGTCTAACTTATTTCCATTGGGGTCCTTAATCTTGTCCCCCAGGGTGCGACCCACACCAGTCGACTAACACCCAGGTACCTATTTGCTGCTAGGTGAACAGGACAACAGGTGTAAGGAAACGTGTCGAATGTTTCCACCCGCCGGGAATCGAACCCGGGCCCTCCGTGTGTGAAGCGGGAGCTTTAGCCACCAGGCCACCGGGCCAGGAGAGATCAAAGAGTCGTCTACAGTTTTCCCTTCCAAACTGGGGGTTACGAAGTATCCCCGAAGTGACATTCTAGCTGCTATTGAAAATACCGATGTATTGAAACAAGAATTTGTATTTTTATCTCATATACTTTGTGGTTCAGGGTTACATGAGCGAAGGACTCTCTTCAGACGAGTCATCCTGGTGTGGCTTGTTTATCGCTGGCCTCACCATGGTGGACCAGCGAACATGAAACAGAATTTAAACTCTTAAATTCAGTAGAATTTAACCAGTGCTATAATTTAATACTCTATTGCTTAACTATAAAAAACTTGCTATAATTTAAGTCTACAAGTTTTCACTCTGACTTCATCAACCTTCAGTGAGCATTGTCAGTAACACCTCTCTCGTGATGGACAGAATTATATACCGTTCATATAAATGTAAAATCTTCTTTAAGATATAAATGAAGACAGTTATGCAAAACTGGAAATCAATAAGGTGTGACATATATTTAAAAAACAGGTATGTGAGGTTTTTGACGATCCTCGAGGAACAGTTGCTCGCTGCCTGGCAGGTACCTTCTCACATTTTGTTTTAGTGCGTAATAAAACATTACGTTTAGCCTTGCATAGCATCGTTCTGTTGTTGTGCGTTGACGTCATCCCGGGAAGGGAGTCAGCGAGGCCCTGCAGACATCCCAGATCATGGGGACACGATTTGTCTTCTTTCACTTTGTATTGTTACATGATTAACCCATTATCTCGGGCCATGGCGAGGACAGCAGAAGCAGTTTTGTGTTTTGGAAGAGTTATTCTTTTCTCATAGGTTGCTATACACGGATTGCAGCTGTTAAAGGTACGAATTCCCTGTTTTGGGTATTAGGGCTTGAATTTCCTTTATTTTAATTATGACACGAATTCTCTCTTCTTTTGTTAGTGGAGTACGAATTATTTCTTTGTGGTTGCTAAGGGGCAATCACTTAAGGGCTACCCTTAAGTGGTTGTTCTTTTTAATTTTTTTTCCTCTATTGTTATCGTTTGTAACTTGAGAACGACTGAGGCGAGTGGTATTATTTTACAGTAAATTTACAAGTATCCAGGTACCCTTCCAGGTACCCTTCCAGGTGACCTCCAGGTACCCTCCAGGTACCCATCCATTTACCCAGGTACTGTAACTAGAGGAAAGGTTGGTGCAATAACTAGTTGCACCAGTTGGATGCAAATCATTCTCGATTTTGGTTTGTATGTGATAATTTGAGAAAAGTACAGACCAGTTTCAGACTTTATCCATGTAAATATTACAGCCATGATGGGCAGCAATGTGGCTAATTTTGGGGGGACTCTCAGTACCCCTCATCACTTCCAGCCATTCTGCCATCACCACCATCACCCAGACCACTTTCCCTACCATCACTACCATCTCCATCACTACTATCCCCATCACTACCACCCCTACCACTATTCCCTTCACCCCAAATACTAGCACAGCTCATCCAACCACCATCCCAACAAACCTTAACGTAACCACCCCTAACACTACCACCCCATCCCCCTTAGCATCATCATCCACCACCTACCTAACCATTATCAACCACCACCACCACCACCACCACCACCACCACCACCATCTTCCTCTGTAATTTCCCCCTCACATGAATTTCACATTTCGTTCTTCTCTTGGCTCTCCCTTTGCCTCCCCTCTGCTTCCTCCCCTCTCTACTTTTTGGCTTCCTCCCCTCTTTCCCTCTTGTTCCTTCCTCTCCATTAGTCCTTTATTTCTACATTTGTCCCTCTTAAATCCCTGATCTCCATTTCTCTTACTCTCTCTCTCTCTCTCTCTCTCTCTCTCTCTCTCTCTCTTTCTCTCTCTCTCTCATTTTATCCCTCCCTCCCTCCTTCCCTCACCTCTCAGTTCAGACTCTTATCCTAACGAGTTTTTGCAGAATTAAAAAAAAATAAGACTCGTTTTCTCTTTCTCTTCCTCCTCACTACTCTTCCACCTTTCCTCTTACTCGTCTTCACTACTTTTCACCCTTCCCATATCTTTCTACTCTCTCTCTCTCTCTCTCTCTCTCTCTCTCTCTCTCTCTCTCTCTCTCTCTCTCTCTCTCTCATATCCTCTCCCTCCCTCTCGCCCTGGAGTGTGGCAGGAGGAGAGGTTCTGAAATGACTGGATATTATCTGCCATCGCAATATCTGGGTCATTGACGCTGAGGAGAGTGAAGGAGGGAGAGTGAGGGAGGAAACATGAGGGAGGGAGAAGGAGGTAAGGTGAAGGAGGAATTGTGAGGGAGGAAAGATGAAGGAGGAAGCGTGAGGAAGGGAGGGAGAGTAAGGTATGGAGAGTGTGTGAGGAAGGAAGCGTAGAGGAGGGAGGGAGAGTGAAGGAGACAGGAGTGGTAGGGAGGGAAATAGCGTGGAGGTAGGGAGGTAGGAAGGAGAGGAGAGGAGAGGAGAAGAGAGGAGAGGAGAAGAGAGGAGAGGAGAGATGAGTAGAGGTACCATGTGTTCCTAGCCTCACCACAATCCCTTGAAATGAAAAATGTTAAAGTTGCCTTCTAATTAACTGGTCAAATCTCATTAACCACTAGAAACTGTGATTTTTCTAACTCTTTTCACTTTCTCTTTTCCTTTCCTGAATGCCAGAAACTTTCATTCATTTTTTCTTTCTCTTCTTTTTATCAGTATAAACTTTGCTATATATATTTTTTCTCTCTTACCTCTAAAAATCTTTACTTTTCACTTTCTTTCCCATTTAGCTTTATTTAAATTCGCCCTTTCTGTTCCATTTAACTATATTTAATTTCTCTCTTTCTCTCCCAGTAACCTCTATTACAAATTGTTCTCTTTCCTGCTTACCAACAGAAACCGCATAAATATTTTTTTTTTTCATTTTGTTTTACAAGTTTTTATAGTTCTTTCTTTTACCTTTCTTTTACCTTTACCCTTTACCTCTTACCTTTCTTTTACCTTTCTTTTACCTTTCTTTTACCTTTCTTTTACCTTTCTTTTACCTTTCTTTTACCTTTCTAATAATCTTTCTAATAATCTTTCTAATAATCTTTCTGATGGAGTTTCTCCTTCCCTGCGCCGCCTCCAGCGGCTCTGAGACGGTGGACAACAGAGGCATCACTCCGGCAATGTGCTTCCCTGAATACGAAACAGCAAGCAGGCTTCTCCAGGTGGCTGGCGGCCCTGGGCAGTGTAGGGGAAGATTAACACCTGTCACCTATCCTCACCTCACCCAGCAGAACCCCGTAAGGTCATTCTCCTTTGTTATATGATCTGTACTCAACACACACACACATACACACAAGAGAAATCACGGGAATAAGTTACGGATATCAACAAAAGTCTTCCAACAGGCCAATAAAAGTAATACATTGTTATGTGGTGACAAATTTCAATAGCTTAGTTGTGGGAAGAATAATGAGGTGGAAGAAAGCACAGTGTATAGAACAACACAGAGCAGATTATAGAGCGTAAGGGGTACAAGAGAGGCGTAGTTAGTTCAGTGGATCAGAGAGGATCAGCATCACGTGATGTTTGATGAGTGGGTGATGGGTCACCATGATGAGTGGGTGATGGATCACCATGATGAGTGGGTGATGGATCACCATGATGAGTGGGTGATGGATCACCATGATGAGTGGGTGATGGATCACCATGATGAGTGGGTGATGGATCACCATGATGAGTGGGTGCGGCCAATGTGTGATGGATCAGCCCAAGGCCTCTACGTCTGCTCTCCGCAATGCGTATTTGCCGCCACACATACGCCTGCTCGACTACTCATCATATTTTTGACAGCGTTGCCCGGGTGCGTACTGTTATAAGTGTAATTGGAAAGTAATGTTGAAGTAGGAGAGGTTTTTTTTTTTTTTCAAAAAGGGTTACTTGTTCTAGATGAATAGTGACCGATTCAACAGTGTGTGCACATGCGTGCACATGGCGGTACACACACACGCACACACACACACACACACACACACACACACACACACACACACACACACACACACACACACACACACACACACACACACACACACACACACACACAAACAAAACATACTAAGTGTTTATCGACAAGTTCCTTTGGCGGCTGGTAAGTAACGCACACACACACAATGAACGATACTTTTCGTATACTGAACGCAAACTTCCGTACAGGTTTCATTAACAGCGCAGGTTTTTTGAGGCGGGGGCAGACACACTTAAATTCTGCGGTCTTTCACATAGTAATATTGGCCAGTTTTCCGCTCTGGCTCCCATTGAGAACGCATAGATACCTATCAACATGCAGTTTTTTCCCGGCCATTTCAAAACCTGGATGAAACGTCAGAATCAGAAGAAATACGAACGAATGTTTTTTTTCCCCATAAATTCGGAAAGAAACAGTGGTATGTAACCCAGACCGTGGAATATTAAGAGCGATATTAGCTAGACAGAATGATTGGACCTGTGGAACACTGATGTGATATTGTCCCGGTGTTATGTTAGCTTTCCCGGGTGTGATCTTAATCCCCCAGCGTCAGTGATGTGACTTCACCTTTAGTGTCAGTGATGTGTTCTTATCTTTAGTGTCAGTGATGTGTTCTTATCTTTAGTGTCAGTGATGTGATCTTATCTTTAGTGTCAGTGATGTGACTTCACCTTTAGTGTCAGTGATGTGATCTTATCTTTAGTGTCAGTGATGTGACTTCACCTTTAGTGTCAGTGATGTGATCTTATCTTTAGTGTCAGTGATGTGATCTTATCTTTAGTGTCAGTGATGTGACTTCACCTTTAGTGTCAGTGATGTGACTTCACCTTTAGTGTCAGTGATGTGATCTTATCTTTAGTGTCAGTGATGTGACTTCACCTTTAGTGTCAGTGATGTGTTCTTATCTTTAGTGTCAGTGATGTGACTTCACCTTTAGTATCAGTGATGTGTTCTTATCTTTAGTGTCAGTGATGTGACTTCACCTTTAGTATCAGTGATGTGTTCTTATCTTTAGTGTCAGTGATGTGACTTCACCTTTAGTGTCAGTGATGTGATCTTATCTTTAGTGTCAGTGATGTGACTTCACCTTTAGTGTCAGTGATGTGATCTTATCTTTAGTGTCAGTGATGTGACTTCACCTTTAGTGTCAGTGATGTGTTCTTATCTTTAGTATCAGTGATGTGACTTCACCTTTAGTGTCAGTGATGTGTTCTTATCTTTAGTGTCAGTGATGTGACTTCACCTTTAGTGTCAGTGATGTGATCTTATCTTTAGTGTCAGTGATGTGACTTCACCTTTAGTATCAGTGATGTGATATTGCTATTACGAATTAGTTGGATCCAGAGCCTTTCGACATCTTTAAGGCATCTCCTCAGTTGAAGGAATTTTAATTAAATGCTATGCTTACACACACACACACACACACACACACACACACACACACACACACACACACACACACACACACACACACACACACACACGCACACACACACTCCCTCCCTCCCAACAAGTACCAACTTGATCGCCGTCGTTTTCGTATAGCGAGACGGGTGTGTTTGGTATGCAAATTATTTGCGCAGCAGCGCCGGTGCGCTTCTGGTCCTCACCGTAAAGTGGGGAAAAGTGCAGCGAAAAGAGCTGTTTTATTTCTCATATTGAGTGTGTAAGAAAAGTGGTATACACGCTTGGGGGACTCCGTGGTGTTCCCTAGTAACCAGCCAGGCGTCTCACCCTACCCCTGTTATCTCTCTCTTTCTTTCTCTCTCTCTCTTCTCCTTTTCATTCTTCTTTTCATTTGTCACTTTCCCTCGTTCTGCTTTTTTCTTCTACCTTTTCCTTATTTACACTGTTTTTCTTCAGATTTTTTTTACCTCAGTTACCTCTTCATCATCTCCTACTGTCATCTACCTCCCACACTTTCAAATCTAGATCGACCTCTTTTATTTATCCCAGACGCCCTTATCTACCCCTCCTTCCCTTATCTACCATTTTTTCACCCTCTCTATCCATTCCTGTTTCCCCATTTGACGCGTCATTGAAGGTGGCAACACCTCACGCAACACCTCACGCAACACCTCACGCAACACCTCACGCAACACCTCACGCAACACCTCACGCAGCACCTCACGCAACACCTCACGCAACACCTCACGCAGCACCTCACGCAACACCTCACGCAGCACCTCACGCAACACCTCACACAACACCTCACACAACACCTCACACAAACTGATCACGCACAAACTTACCCGACGCTGAAATGGCCATCATGGTGGCTTCTCCAAGTGAACAAAATGGCCAAGTTTGCAAAGTCGCCAAGTAAAATGGCCAGGTTGCCAAGTAAGCAAAGTGACCAGGTTGCCAAGTAAGCAAAGTGACCAGGTTGCCAAGTAAGCAAAGTGACCAGGTTGCCAAGTAAGCGAAACGACCAGGTTGCCAAGTAAGCAAAACGACCAGGTTGCCAAGTGAGCAAAGTGACCAGGTTGCCAAGTGAGCAAAGTGACCAGGTTGCCAAGTAAGCAAAACGACCAGGTTGCCAAGTAAGCAAAACGACCAGGTTGCCAAGTAAGCAAAGTGACCAGGTTGCCAAGTAAGCGAAACGACCAGGTTGCCAAGTAAGCAAAACGACCAGGTTGCCAAGTGAGCAAAGTGACCAGGTTGCCAAGTGAGCAAAGTGACCAAGTTGCCAAGTAAGCAAAACGACCAGGTTGCCAAGTAAGCAAAACGACCAGGTTGCCAAGTAAGCAAAGTGACCAGGTTGCCAAGTAAGCAAAACGACCAGGTTGCCAAGTAAGCAAAGTGACCAGGTTGCCAAGTAAGCAAAACGACCAGGTTGCCAAGTGAGCAAAGTGACCAGGTTGCCAAGTGAGCAAAGTGGCCAGGTTGCCAAGTAAGCAAAACGACCAGGTTGCCAAGTAAGCAAAGTGACCAGGTTGCCAAGTAAGCAAAGTGACCAGGTTGCCAAGTAAGCAAAGTGAGCAGCCAGGACAATCACCACGAGTCATCTCAACACCTCTCTCTCTTTCTCTCTCTTTCTCTCTCCTCTCTCTTTCTCTCTCCTCTCTCTCTTTCTCTTTCCTCTCTCTCTTTCTCTCTCCTCTCTCTCTTTCTCTCTCCTCTCTCTCTTTCTCTCTCCTCTCTTTCTCTCTCCTCTCTCTCTTTCTCTCTCCTCTCTCTCTTTCTCTCTCCTCTCTCTCTTTCTCTCTCCTCTCTCTCTCTTTCTCTCTCCTCTCTCTCTCTTTCTCTCTCCTCTCTCTCTTTCTCTCTCCTCTCTCTCTCTAATTCCTCAAAAACCTTATTTTTATTTTCTTTCTCTTCCGTTGCTTCTCTTCTTGACCACATGTTTGGCACATGTAGTGCCGGGCACTAGGCACCAGGGAGATTTTTATCTCCAGTTCCTCGGATTAAGAGCCAGGGTGATGGAACGGCCCAGAGAATGCTTCAGCAACTTTGAAAACTTTGAAAACGACTTTTGACATTGAAATACTGTAGCTAACTTTGCTCGCCCCTGGACGTGGATAGATGGGTGAGTGCAGCCACTGGATAATGGGTGGATAGCAGCAGTGAGTAGGCGGTAGACAGCTGTTGTGGCTGGTAGACAGTGGTGGTGGGTGTCAGACAGCTGTGGTGGCTGGTAGACAGCGGTGGTGAGCGATAGACAGCGGTGGTGGGTGTTAGACAGCGGTGGTGGCTGGTATACAGTGGTGGTGGATGTCAGACAGCTGTGGTGGCTGGTAGACAGCGGTGGTGGCTGGTAGACAGTGGTGGTGGGTGTTAGCTGTGGTGGCTGGTAGACAGCTGTGGTGACTGGTACACAGTGGTCGTGGGTGTAAGACAGCTGTGGTGGCTAGTAGACAGTGGTGGTGGGTGTTAGACGGCTGTGGTGGCTGGTAGACAGTGGTGGTGGGTGTTAGACAGCTGTGGTGGCTGATAGACAGCGGTGGTAGGTGGTAAACAACTGTGGTGGCTGGTAGACAGCGATGGTGGGTGTTAGACAGCGGTGGTGAGTGGTAGACAGCGGTGGTGGGTGGTAGACAGCGGTGGTGAGTGGTAGACAGCAGTGATGGCTGGTAGACAGCGGTGGTGGGTGGTAAACAACTGTGGTGGCTGGTAGACAGCGATGGTGGCTGGTAGACAGCGGTGGTGAGTGGTAGACAGCGGTGGTGGGTGGTAGACAGCGGTGGTGAGTGGTAAACAGCGGTGGTGGGTGGTAAACAGCGGGGGTGGGTAGTAGACATTGAGGTCTGCCTGCCTAAGTACTACACACTTGCCGCTGCTTACTCAAGACCATTACTTCAATATTTTGGCCTTTCTGCACCACGCAAGCGTCGATCTCAGGTGGGCAATACACACTGCACAGGTGGCTAATATACACAACACATGTAGTATCTATCCCAGGTGACCAGTAATCATTGTACAATGATCTATTTCAGGTGATCAATACACCTGACCACTTACATACACTGAACAATATACACTACACAGCCACCTACATAACTAGGATGATATACGCTATATAAATATACGCACTGCAGACATATACATATATAAATTGGACAGTACACATTGCGCAGTCATCTATCCCAGGGTGAATTCGGGCTATGTTTACCCTATTTTGGTGGATGTGTCAGTCAACGTAGGCAGAGAGTGCTGGCCAGACACGTGAAGTGATATGTCTCATAGCTCAGTGCTAGTGTGTTCGATTAGAGGACTAAACCCGGGTTCATTTCTGTATGGGACGAGGAATATTGGGACAAGTTTTCGAGCACCTGCTGTCTCTCTTACCTCTGTTTTAGTAGAGTGTTGTAGGTATCAATCTGGGAAAAACCACAACAAACAAGACCCCAGTTGGTAAAACCACAATGCTTAACTTTATTTGTGTTATTCTTAGTTATTAATCCTTTGGGTTTGATAATTCGGGTACGGGTTTTCCTCTTTTCTCTCTTTTTCTTCTCCTTCTATTTCTTCTATTTTTCGAGATTCACGCAGGAGAAAATATGAAACATTATGACATAGCATAAAACTAACAATTTGCTCTAGTGACGGAAAACAGTTAAACGCCACGAACATTGTTTTCGGCTCTGGCGTAGCCAGATAAAATTCTCAAAATTTTGAGGAAGTTGCCAGAGGTAATGAGCGCCGGAACAGGTCACCAAGGTCTTCCTTATCCTCTGCTAAACTAGTAACCAGAGGAGCCATCAGGTCCAGGTTAGACGAGGACTGTGCCAACAACCATCATGTCATTCCGTCATTACTGGGAGATGAGACGGCCGCAGATGACTGTGTGGCCTCCACTAGAGGTCAAAATTGTGTCTCTTCCTCACGCGATTCTTCCTTTATTGCTCGGCCGCGTGAGGATCACCACTGTGACACACACACACACATACACACACACACACACACACACACACACACACACACACACACACACACACACACACACACACACACACACACACACACACACACACACACACACACACACACACACACACACACACACACACATCCCCGTGTTTGTTTACAGTTCACAGTTTGCAGCTAAGTCGGCTGTTTCGAGTCCTGATGTATATATATATGGATTTTTTTTTTTTTGCAACAGAAAAATTTAATCGCTAAATAATAATCGTAATAATTACACAATGATCAATCATTGACCGGTGATTAATAATCATAATAATCACATATTCAATAATTATGATAATCACACATTAATTATAATAACCATACATTAATAATCATAATCACACAATCACAATAATCACTCACTGATAAATAATAATTAATTATTCTAATACTAATCACATATGAATTCAGTTTCTTACCGTTAGTTTTTTCTCAGCCTGGTATGATCTTTCTCAGCCTGGTATGATCTTTCTCAGCCTGGTAAGCTTTTTCTCAGCCTGGTAAGCTCTTTCTCAGCCTAGTAAGTTCTCTTTCAGCCTGATAAGTTCTTTCTCAGCCTGGTAAGTTCTCTCTCAACCTGTTAAGTTCTCTCTCAACCTGGTAAGTTCTCTCTCAGCCTGGTAAGTTCTCTCTCAACCTGTTAAGTTCTCTCTCAACCTGTTAAGTTCTCTCTCAGCCTGGTAAGTTCTCTCTCAACCTGGTAAGTTCTCTCTCAGCCTGGTAAGTTCTCTCTCAGCCTGATAAGTTCTCTCTCAACCTGTAAAGTTCTCTCTCAGCCTGGTAAGTACTCTCTCAGCCTGATAAGTTCTCTCTCAGCCTGTTAAGTTCTCTCTCAGCCTGGTAAGTTCTCTCTCAGCCTGATAAGTTCTCTCTCAACCTGTAAAGTTCTCTCTCAGCCTGGTAAGTACTCTCTCAGCCTGATAAGTTCTCTCTCAACCTGTAAAGTTCTCTCTCAGCCTGGTAAGTACTCTCTCAGCCTGATAAGTTCTCTCTCAACCTGGTAAGTTCTCTCTCAGCCTGGTAAGTTCTCTCAGCCTGGTAAGTTCTCTCTCAACCTGTTAAGTTCTCTCTCAACCTGTTAAGTTCTCTCTCAGCCTGATAAGTTCTCTCTCAACCTGTAAAGTTCTCTCTCAGCCTGGTAAGTTCTCTCTCAGCCTGGTAAGTTCTCTCTCAACCTGTTAAGTTCTCTCTCAGCCTGATAAGTTCTTTCTCAACCTGTAAAGTTCTCTCTCAGCCTGGTAAGTACTCTCTCAGCCTGATAAGTTCTCTCTCAACCTGTTAAGTTCTCTCTCAACCTGTTAAGTTCTCTCTCAACCTGTTAAGTTCTCTCTCAACCTGTTAAATTCTCTCTCAACCTGTTAAGTTCTCTCTCAACCTGTTAAGTTCTCTCTCAACCTGGTAAGTTCTCTCTCAACCTGTTAAGTTCTCTCTCAACCTGGTAAGTACTCTCTCAGCCTGGTAAGTTCTCTCTCAGCCTGTTAAGTTCTCTCTCAGCCTGGTAAGTTCTCTCTCAACCTGTTAAATTCTCTCTCAACCTGTTAAGTTCTCTCTCAACCTGTTAAGTTCTGTGGTATTTTAATTTATTTTGTATTTTTGGTATTAATTTTAATAAGAAGCGACGACAGGTACAAAACTGTATTGTGATCTGTTCATGATTGTGACTTAACAATTACTCTGGAAAATATTTTACAATTTTCCATGTGAATAAATGACATTATTGTAACTCTGTCATTGTTACATTGTATTCTTGTGACATTATTATTATTATATTGTATCCTTGTGATATTGTATCATTGTTACATTGTATTCTTGTGACACTATTATTATTATATTGTATCCTTGTAATATTGTATCATTGTTACATTGTATTCTTGTGACACTATTATTATTACATTGTTTCCTTGTAATATTGTATCATTGTTACATTGTATTCTTGTGACATTATTATTATTATATTGTATCCTTGTGATATTGTGTCATTGTTACATTGTATTCTTATGACACTATTATTATTACATTGTATCCTTGTAATATTGTGTCATTGTTACATTGTATTCTTGTGACACTATTATTATTACATTGTATCCTTGTAATATTGTATCATTGTTACATTATATTCTTGTGACACTATTATTATTACATTGCATCCTTGTGATACTGTATCAGTGACATTGTATTCTTGTGGTACTTAATCCTTGTCACATCGTATCATTGCGTCACTGCATCATTGTGAATAAAAAAACTGTAATATTTTCTTAAGATCCCTTCCACAGTGATGCTCAGGTCTCGATATTAATGTATTTTGGTTAGTCAAGGTTCGTCAGGAAACAGGACGAGTGTTTCCTGACCCGCAGCTGGAGCTTTTGGTCATCTGACTGACGTCCGCTGGCTTACCGGTTCACCCCGCCCCCTCTTTAAAGATTATGGCTATGATTATAACCATTAGAATACAATGCATTTCCTTTGCATAATTTTGGAAGAGTCTCTCAAACGTTTTTTTTTTCAGTTTGGTTAATTGTTAGTAGGTTATTAATTTAAGTAGCCTATTGTGGGCAGTTGCTCTGCCCTTAAAATAATTTTGAACACACGGTTTAAAATATCCTGGTAGGTTAGTGCGTCGAGTTTAAATCCTATCGACAACATGAAGATTATTAAAAGTCCATTTATCCTGCACACTACATGGCAAGGATATTCTTAATCCCTCGTAATCGTAAGTAAATTCTCGGCTTATATACGTGGAGATACATGCCTCTCAGAGTGTATAGTCTGCTCTGGTGTCCGAGAGACATTCACAGTCAGACAACCACAATGTGTGGCCATCGTCATTTGGAACCTGTATTATTGACGTCCGTCTGACTTGTGTCAGCGTTGGAACGCTGTTGGCCTGGGAAATGATGAAATGCTGTCCAGATGTTATACCCCGTCTTGTCAAGGTGACACATCTGGTATGGTGCATTTCATGGCATTTATACCATGCTCGTTTCTACGATCATTGTTTACGAACTAAGGTACTGTTCGTGTTGGTAATGGGTAGCAACCCACTAGCAGGTTTGCAACGAGACTAGTCCTTGATCTGAGAGAGCTGCCATGAAGAGCTGAGAGGTTACTCTGATATTCTTAGAAGACAGAAAGACGAGTGGAGACGTGATAACGTACAAGACATTCAGAAGTATAAGCGGGGATCAAGAACAAGCAGGTACAAATGGAATGACACAAATAATCCACAGGGAAGGTAGGAGATACATTAACCCCGGACGGGTCTGGCAGTGGAATGACCTGGACGAAGACGTGACGAGAAAGGCTTCCTCGTGGTAGAGAAAATATAATTGAGGAAAAGAGTGTACAAAAATATTTCGAGTTTCATCAGACCTCTCAGTTATTTCACGTCCTCTCCTATACTCGGCAGTATTACGAAATTAGAACCACGACAGTCTAGCAACACTACTGTAACCACGGTCTAGCAACACTACTGTAACCACGGTCTAGCAACACTACTGTAACCACGGTCTAGCAACACTACTGTAACCACGGTCTAGCAACACTACGGTAACCACGGTCCAGCAAAACTAGTACGAGCGCAGTCTAGCAAAATTAAAAACCACGCTGTTTATATGTGTATGTACTTGTGTGAGTATGTATAAAATTGTATTTAAGTACTTGCGTATGCAATTTTTTTTGTTCGTACGTGTGTGTGTATGTATAAACGCTGCATGACCCTTCTTGGTTTAACGCTTTATTTGATTTGATTAGTCATATGAATAAGCATACTTAAACACATACACACACACACACAATATACATTATACATACATATATATATATATATATATATATATATATATATATATATATATATAATATATATATATATATATATATATATATATATATATATATATATATATATATATATATATATATATATGCAATAAGATCACAGTAAACAGGTGATTTCAAAATATGCAAAACAACCACTCTGAAAGAATAGAGAAATTCCAAGCGCTTTCGTGACTACTCACATCATCAAGGAACTATGTTCCTTGATAATGTGAGTAGTCACGAAAGCGCTTGGAATTTCTCTATTCTTTCAGAGTGGTTGTTTTCCATATATATATATATATATATATATATATATATATATATATATATATATATATATATATATATATATATATATATATATATATATATATATATATATATATATATATATATATATATATATATATATATAAGAGAGAGTGAGAGAGAGGCAAGAGGTAAAGGTGTGATAAATAGAAAAAGAGATGAGCTGTGGTAAACATATTTAGTATATTCCCCCCCCCACACTTCAGAGTATTAAACCTCATCATCAATAGGTTTAATGTGTTGGGCGGAAATGGGGGGAAGGGAGGGGTGGGAGGGAGTGGGAGTTGGAGGCAGCAACAATCATCAGAACTCCTGAGTCCCTCCCTCAGGCTGGGTCGGGAAGCAGGTTCCTCCCTGGGTAGGTAAACAACCTGTCATGTACTGCAGACACGAGGGTTTGTTCCTGTTACCTAGAAGACAAGAACAGTCAGGTAGGTGGACACAACAACAGCAGCAACAACAACAACAGCAACAACAGCAACAACAACAAGATCAACAACAACAACAACAATAGACGCGTTAAGGGTCAAGGCAGTGACAACTAGAGGTCAAATGTAACTATTACCAAGCTGGCGTTAAACTCTCCGGTGACTGACAAATAAGGGAATTAAATATGAAATAGGGACCTATGAGAGCTTGTGGGAAGGGAATCTCAGGGGAAGACCTGAAGGGGAGGTTACGAGGGGAAAGCTCGTGGAATCCCCCATTCCTTTCCATCCCACCCCTCCCCTCTCTCACAATTCATCCATCCATCTCCTTCTATCAACCTCACCCTTCACACCTTCATCTCTCTCCATCAACCTCCCCCTCCATCCATCTCTCTCTCTCCATCAATCTCTCTCCACCCCTCCCCTCTCCATCCCTCCCCTCTCCATCCGTGCATCCCTATTCTCTTCTTTCCATTCACTTTTCCACATCCACTCTCTTCGTCAATCTTGCCCCATTCCTTCCCTCTCCATCCATCTATCCTCTTTCTTTTCTTTCCATTCATCCCTCCCTTCTCATCAATTCGCTTCTCCCTATCCATTTATCCTTCCTAGGAACCTTCACATCCATCGTTCCCATATTCCTCATCCATCTTACCCATGCACCTCACCATCCATCTTACCCATGCAGCTTCACCATTCATCTCCCATGCACTTTCACAAACAATGCACCTCCACCATCCATTTCTCCCATGCACCTTCACCATCTATTTCTTCCATGAACCTTCACCATCCTTCTCTCTCATGCACCTTCACCATCCATTTCTCCCATGCACCTTCACCGTCCATCTCTCCCATGCACCTCCTTCATTCATCTCCCCCATCCACTTCTATATAACAACAGAATACAAAAAAAAATCTACTCTCTTTGAAATCCAACAAAACCCATTGCTAGCAATAAAAAATCATTTATCAAAGCCTCATATCCCATTGAGCGATCTTTTTATAATCCGTTTCACCTTTGTGAAAAAGTGATTGAAAAGTTATCAAAGCAACAGCCTCTAACAGAATGTAAATGTCCCAGATTGCGACGTCACAAGACAAATACTTCTGAACTCTCTTGTTTAAGTAAACTTTCCTGTGTCAGTGTGTGTGTGTGAGAGAGAGAGTCAGAGAGACAGAGAGGGAAAGTGTGTGTGTGTGTGTGTGTGAGAGAGAGAGAGAGAGAGAGAGAGAGAGAGAGAGAGAGAGAGAGAGAGAGAGAGAGAGAGAGAGAGAGAGAGAGAGAGAGAGTGTTTACTCACAGCAGCACAATTAAGACCTTCATTACGTGTCGAAGCCTCTCTTATTCTCTGTCATTAAGAGACCTCAACATAAGTTGCTTAATTATGATGAATGTTTGAGTTAATGATGGAGATAAAGCTGGCCCGGTCCACTACCTACTTCCTGGTCCCTCTGGGTTCCCTCGAGAGGCTGGCGACTCCGTCGGTGAAGGAGTATAGCAACTTTATTTAGTTCATTTGGAAGCAAAAGGCTTTGTAGTTTAAGTGTTGAAAGAGAGACATGAGTGTTGCAGCCAGCAACAGCATGACAGGATATTAATGTTCTCAGTGCTGAGGTCAGAGAGTTTTTTGTGGCCTCGCTAATGGATGGTCCTTGTTGCCTTGTGACAATGTGGCAGCATTAATGAAGGAACACCGAGCAGCTGACAACAGCTACAGTCGTGGCAGCTGTCTTGAGTGTACTAAACTAATTGTACTCGAGTATTTTTGGTTGCAGGGTTCGAATCCCAGCTCCTGGTCCTGTCTCTTGACTTGCCGCTTGCTGGGTTTACTCCCTCTTAGCCTCGAGAGTTCTGTCATATTTATTCGTAGAACAATGTATGGTGTCTGCCTTCGCTACTTCGGCTAGGGAAGGCAGACACCATACATTGTCGTGAAATAAATGCCCTATGACGCATCTGCATCTTTAAAGATCCAACTGTGATTTCGTACACTTGTTTCCCGCCTCTCGAACGGTTTTTATCCTGTGTACTCTAAGTTCTCTGATTATTTCGTATTTTATCATGCCTCCGTAGTTATTCTAGTCCCTTTAGCTCAGGGACTAGTCTCGGTGCATACCTCAGAACTCTATCCAGTTTCTTAACATGCTTTACCAAGTGAGGACTCCATACTAGTGCTGCATACTCCAAGATGGGCTTTGAGTATGTCACACGTAGGATAAGGAATGACACGGCCGCACGCGTGCGATACCCACAGTCACCAACGCAGACTGGCCACCTGAACCAGTCACCCACATCTCAGTTCATCGTATTAGCGGTGTGTCCAGCCGCTGAAACTCCGGAACATGAGCCCCCAAATGACAAGCAGTAGTGACCAGTCATGTTGGCTGTGGCTTCCTAAGATGCAACAGAACTACAGTCGCTGGCTGATGTTGCAGTCGAAGTGCAACACACAATCAATTGCCGCCAGTTACTGCAATTACTCGACTTAAATCACAACATTTGAGGCATCTTTCACGGAAAGTCGAGTACCTTGATGACTGAGACAGATTAAACCTAATCACTTCTCATTCCCCAGGTCCTCATGGGTTTAGCGCTTCCCCGTAAATATAGTAATTATTTTTATTATTAAAATCACAAACTAAGCGCTAAATAAATGTAGTAATAAGAACAGTTATGTAATAATAATAGTTTATTACAGCAACTCTTGTGTCTCATCTATTCTTAACGAGCTAGTTAGGCTTGCAGACAGGGCTCTAGCTCTTGGTCCAGCCACTTTCAACCGACCGAGGTGACACTTTTATCATATATATCTTTGATCCGCTACTAGTCAGAGGTTTTGAAGACATGTTTTGATGCCCAGTAATAGTTATTAATATTATAAATATCAAGATCTCATAAAGAAACAGTTGAGAAAAATCAAAATATTTCAAAATTTCTTTTATGGGCAAATTTCCCTTTTTGTTTTTTTTTTCCCGCATTTCAGGTTAATGGACCAGGTCGAGGGGGGGGATGTCGGTGGAAACGCAAAAATAAAATTTCAATTGGAGGGAGCTAATTTTTGTCCTCGTGCGTGTCCTGAGCAATATTAATGACGAGGGGAATAAAAACGTTTTGTCGCTCCTGTCGTTAATACCAATTTTCGGATTCAATATTGTCATCAGCGCGTGTCAAAACACATTTCGGGTTTCAGTGTCACCGGTCTGGAACAAAGCCAACATACTGCATATGTGGAAGCTAATTAAAAAACACCCCAAGGACAAATTACGGTATAAAAAAATACTTGAGTACTTTTATGTGATGATTTACATATCTTCAGAGGAGCTGCCTGCGTGCTTCCAGTATATATATGTAAACACACTTTTTCTGCTCTCTCTCTCTCTCTCTCTCTCTCTCTCTCTCTCTCTCTCTCTCTCTCTCTCTCTCTCTCTCTCTCTCTCTCTCTCTCTCTCTCTCTCTCTCTCTCTCTCTCCCTCTCTCTCTCTCTATCTCTATCTCTCTCTTCTTTCTCTCTTTTCTCTCTCTCTCTCTTCTTTCTCTCTTCCTCTGCTCCATCTTCGCTCTTCCTTCCTTCGTCTTAGAGTTTTTTTTCATGGCAAGAAATAATTGATGTGGAATTTTAAGTAGTTGCAGCCTCCACCTTTACCAAGGGAAGGTTGGGCTGATAAAGAGGTATAAAATGTATTTTGTGTTGTGAAGTGTGTAAAGTGTGTTGTGAAGTGTGTAAAGTGTGTTGTGAAGTGTGTACGTTCATTGTAAATCATGCACAATGTGGTTTTTTTATTTTTTTAATTATTTTTTTTTTATCTTAGCAAAGCGCTACGGCCCGAGAGGTTATACAGCGGCTGGGAAATAGGTGGTAATGATGTTTGATCAGAGGAAGGCGAGTATAATGGGAATTCCTAATATCACGAGCTCTTCACCAGCAGGAAGGCACCCATCCCTTCCTTGATTGCATCTTTCACTGAAAAGAAATGTTTTCTGTGCACCTCTTTAGTACTTCAGTCCAGTAGCTCCTGCTTGGTACTGTCACCACTCTGCCCTGGTGAAATTGACTCCCAACTCACGTGAGAACACGTCACCTGCAGTTGGGTTGACTCTGCCTGGGTTGGCTTGTCCCTCGAGGCTTACTGTAAAATCCTCTTGGCACCAGAGATCCCACATAAAAGGAAGGGCGCTGCATATCCCTCCTTCCCCTTAAAAATCCGCAAAAAAGGGAAAATTTGATGGGGTTCTGTATATCATGGCTTTCCAGCGGCTACCTGAGAGTAGTAAAGCTGTCCGATTCCCTCAGTGTTATAGCTAACAAATGCAGACTGGTTTATTAAGCTTAAGGCCTATTGACTATACAGGGAGGCATTAAGACTGTGTATGTCACCTGCTCAAGGATACCTCAGCACCCTAAAAGAGGGATTACAATCATCTCTCAGCATATATGCACACTATAAGGTACACTCCTCTCAGAACGTATAACTGTGGCACAAGAGCAGGACTCGACACTGTATCTCATCCGTTTCAAGGACAACACTCATCTGTTGGTCTATATCTGTTGTCTACCCTGAGGTCCCTCTGTTTAGCCTGAGCTTCCGTTGTCTAATCCCGTTGGTGTTCTACGAGAGCTAGAAATTCCTTGTCATATTTGACAGTTCTGATTTAAGTGCTCCAACGTACCTGGCAACTACTGGCAAAAAGTCCTTTCTGCTCAAGTTTCGGGAAAGTTGGGGGAGGTTTACCTATGGTGGTTGACCAAGATTACACGTTGATAGTCTAAACAGTCAGGCTGTTAATGTTCGCATGATGGTACATAAGGATCGATTTTGTGGCTGCAACGTGTCCATGATACTTTGAAAGTGTCCCTTTTTGTATACAAAGCAAATCTTTGTCCAGCCATACTTACTAAGAATGTTAGGCAGATTCTTACATTCAAGCACCAGCGATACAGTCCTCACATGCACTCGTAAAATATAGGGTCTAATCCTCGTTTATGAGAGTAATCCTGTCATTCACCTCAATTTCTGTGTCCCCAAATTCTGCCAAAATATGGAAAGTATCTCATAGCGGAGATAAACTTAATTAAAAAAGTCTCTTAGTTTACCCAGATGATTTCAACTCGTCTTTGCAATTTGCTGTGTGACCGTAAATAATAACTGGGGACATATCAGTTATATGTCCTAAGAATACACCAATAAAATGCTGAGGCCTCACTAGAACTTCTACATTTGGAGCACACGTGACCGTCTGCAAGGCACCGGATGACCACATTCGGCCCGAGCGGAAGGTGGCGTAGGAATCCACATAAACAGCACCTTCAGCATTATTGTCAATATCAGCACTGTTGTAGTAGGCACCACTAAAAGCAATGATTATCGTTGGAAGCCTCTTAAAATATTCGCGACTACCTCTGTTGAACAGAGAGACAGGCCGGAAGCTTCGTATAATACTCGCAACTGCATCTACCGATACTGAGACTCTTGCTGGAAGCCTCACGTACTACACGCTGCTGCCTCTTAGAGCTTCTGTTGACACTCCTTGACTTCTGTTATGAGAACTGTTGTTATCATGTTGAAGTGGCTCACTGACGTGGCTGCTGCCACTCGTCTCCCTCAAGTGAGCACTTGACTTGTTGAAGTTTGATACCACATGCGACCGTCAGATCCAAACACTAAGGATGTGTGTGTGTGTGTGTGTGTACTCACCTAATTGTGGCTGCAGGGGTCGAGACTCAGCTCCTGGCCCCGCCTCTTCACTGTGTGTGTGTGTGTGTGTGTGTGTGTGTGTGTGTGTGTGTGTGTGTGTGTGTGTGTGTGTGTGTGTGTGTGTGTGTGTGTGTGTGTGTGTGTGTGTGTGTGTGTGTGTGTGTGTGTACTCACCTAATTGTGGTTGCAGGGGTCGAGACTCAGCTCCTGGCCCCGCCTCTTCACTGTGTGTGTGTGTGTGTGTGTGTGTGTGTGTGTGTGTGTGTGTGTGTGTGTGTGTGTGTGTGTGTGTGTGTGTGTGTGTGTGTGTGTGTGTGTGTGTGTGTGTGTGTGTGTGTGTGTGTGTGTGTTTGTGTCAGAATCCCAGCACGCTGTTAAAATTTCGGCCGAACTTGTGTAAGATTGCTGATGTTTCGGAGTTTGTCACAGATACTCTTGAATCCCAGTAGGTTAATTGCCTGTTTTCCTTATCTAGATGTATATATACTTCATCGCCGCTCTGGTGATTGAAAAATACTGTACATCGAAATAATCTTCCGGCTCGTTTGTAAGTTGAGCCTCTCTTCGTGCACTCTTATCCTCCCATGTTAGCCTCTCTACTTGTACTCTCGTCCTTTCTCCCATGTCAGTCCTTTCATCCATTTTCCTACTTCCGATGTAGGAATACTTCAGCATTTTAGTATTGTTCATTAAACTTCACTAACGTTCATAGGCATTTTGTTTATCCACGTTTGTTGACACTAACTTTCAGACGATGGATTTGGGATGAACAATAATCTAGCAGCTTCAGCGGCTAAATCTGATAATCACTCTTCACTATATTTTATTTTTCACAGTAGCGTTTTTCCACACAAACAAAAAAAAAATGAACACCGCTAACTACAGTGAGCACTAAAATATTGTGAAGGGAAAAAAATACAGTGAGCAACAGTAGTGTTTCGCGAACGAACACACCGCTGTATATGTGAGAAGTGAATTACGCGAGGGGCTAAACCCGTGTGAGTTATTCAGGGCAAGGAATGGTGGAGACTTGATCCTCCGTGCGGTAAGCAACGCTCAGAGTCTGATCAGCGAGGCTCGGGGGATGGGGGGGAAGAAGGTAGTGGAATCTATGGGAAGTGAAAAAGGTGATAAATAAGGACGCTCTTAATCCAGGAGCGGCCATTACTGAAACTTTCCTTAATGGAAATTCTCTGTAAAGATGAGCATTCAGTCCCTGGGAGAAATTCGCAAAAATCCGCGTCCCAACTCAGCCAGTCTTGCTGGAGTAAGTTCCAGCTCCTTGTTTTTTTATACGGGGGGGAGGAGGGGGAGGGGGGAGAGGGGAGGGAGTAAAGGGGGAAAGATTTAGTATGAAGAAACGAGACTAATAGAAAAGTTTTCCAATCGTCTGATAGGTTCTTCAACCAGCATAACTCAGTCAACCAGCATAACTCAGTCAACCAGCATAACTCAGTCAACCAGCATAACTCAGTCAACCAGCATAACTCAGTCAACCAGCATAACTCAGTCAACCAGCATAACTCAGTCAACCAGCATAACTCAGTCAACCAGCATAACTCAGTCAACCAGCATAACTCAGTCAACCAGCGTAACTCACTCAACCAGCATAACTCAGTCAACCAGCATAACTCAGTCAACCAGCATAACTCAGTCAACCAGCATAACTCAGTCAACCAGCGTAACTCAGTCAACCAGCATAACTCAGTCAACCAGCATAACTCAGTCAACCAGCATAACTCAGTCAACCAGCATAACTCAGTCAACCAGCATAACTCAGTCAACCAGCATAACTCAGTCAACCAGCATAACTCAGTCAACCAGCATAACTCAGTCAACCAGCGTAACTCAGTCAACCAGCATAACTCAGTCAACCAGCATAACTCAGTCAACCAGCGTAACTCAGTCAACCAGCATAACTCAGTCAACCAGCATAACTCAGTCAACCAGCGTAACTGAGTCAACCAGCATAACTCAGTCAACCAGCGTAACTCAGTCAACCAGCGTAACTCACTCAACCAGCATAACTCAGTCAACCAGCGTAACTCAGTCAACCAGCATAACTCAGTCAACCAGCATAACTCAGTCAACCAGCGTAACTCAGTCAACCAGCATAACTCAGTCAACCAGCATAACTCAGTCAACCAGCGTAACTCAGTCAACCAGCATAACTCAGTCAACCAGCATAACTCAGTCAACCAGCGTAACTCACTCAACCAGCATAACTCAGTCAACCAGCGTAACTCACTCAACCAGCATAACTCAGTCAACCAGCGTAACTCAGTCAACCAGCATAACTCAGTCAACCAGCATAACTCAGTCAACCAGCGTAACTCACTCAACCAGCATAACTCAGTCAACCAGCGTAACTCAGTGAACCAGCGTAAATCACTCAACCAGCATAACTCAGTCAACCAGCGTAACTCAGTCAACCAGCATAACTCAGTCAACCAGCATAACTCAGTCAACCAGCATAACTCAGTCAACCAGCATAACTCAGTCAACCAGCATAACTCAGTCAACCAGCGTAACTCAGTCAACCAGCATAACTCACTCAACCAGCATAACTCAGTCAACCAGCATAACTCAGTCAACCAGCGTAACTCAATCAACCAGCGTAACTCAGTCAACCAGCATAACTCAGTCAACCAGCATAACTCAGTCAACCAGCATAACTCACTCAACCAGCATAACTCAGTCAACCAGCATAACTCAGTCAACCAGCATAACTCAGTCAACCAGCGTAACTCACTCAACCAGCATAACTCAGTCAACCAGCGTAACTCAGTGAACCAGCGTAAATCACTCAACCAGCATAACTCAGTCAACCAGCGTAACTCAGTCAACCAGCATAACTCAGTCAACCAGCATAACTCAGTCAACCAGCGTAACTCAGTCAACCAGCATAACTCAGTCAACCAGCATAACTCAGTCAACCAGCGTAACTCAGTCAACCAGCATAACTCACTCAACCAGCATAACTCAGTCAACCAGCATAACTCAGTCAACCAGCGTAACTCAATCAACCAGCGTAACACAGTCAACCAGCATAACTCACTCAACCAGCATAACTCAGTCAACCAGCATAACTCAGTCAACCAGCATAACTCACTCAACCAGCATAACTCACTCAACCAGCATAACTCAGTCAACCAGCATAACTCACTCAACCAGCGTAACTCACTCAACCAGCATAACTCACTCAACCAGCATAACTCAGTCAACCAGCATAACTCAGTCAACCAGCGTAACTCACTCAACCAGCATAACTCACTCAACCAGCATAACTCAGTCAGCCAGCATAACTCAGTCAACCAGCATAACTCAGTCAACCAGCATAACTCAGTCAACCAGCGTAACTCAGTCAACCAGCATAACTCAGTCAACCAGCATAACTCAGTCAACCAGCATAACTCAGTCAACCAGCGTAACTCAGTCAACCAGCATAACTCAGTCAACCAGCATAACTCAGTCAACCAGCATAACTCAGTCAACCAGCGTAACTCAGTCAACCAGCATAACTCAGTCAACCAGCATAACTCACTCAACCAGCATAACTCAGTCAACCAGCATAACTCAGTCAACCAGCATAACTCACTCAACCAGCATAACTCACTCAACCAGCATAACTCAGTCAACCAGCATAACTCAGTCAACCAGCATAACTCAGTCAACCAGCATAACTCAGTCAACCAGCATAACTCACTCAACCAGCATAACTCAGTCAACCAGCATAACTCAGTCAATCAGCGTAACTCAGTCAACCAGCATAACTCAGTCAACCAGCGTAACTCAGTCAACCAGCATAACTCAGTCAACCAGCATAACTCAGTCAACCAGCGTAACTCAGTCAACCAGCATAACTCAGTCAACCAGCATAACTCAGTCAACCAGCGTAACTCAGTCAACCAACATAACTCAGTCAACCAGCATAACTCAGTCAACCAGAATAACTCAGTCAACCAGCATAGCTCAGTCAACCAGCATAACTCACTCAACCAGCATAACTCAGTCAACCAGCATAACTCACTCAACCAGCATAACTCAGTCAACCAGCGTAACTCAGTCAACCAGCATAACTCAGTCAACCAGCATAACTCAGTCAACCAGCATAACTCAGTCAACCAGCATAACTCAGTCAACCAGCATAACTCAGTCAACCAGCATAACTCAGTCAACCAGCATAACTCACTCAACCAGCATAACTCACTCAACCAGCATAACTCAGTCAACCAGCATAACTCACTGAACCAGCATAACTCACTCAACCAGCATAACTCAGTCAACCAGCATAACTCACGCAACCAGCATAACTCAGTCAACCAGCGTAACTCAGTCAACCAGCATAACTCAGTCAACCAGCATAACTCAGTCAACCAGCATAACTCACTCAACCAGCATAACTCAGTCAACCAGCATAACTCAGTCAACCAGCATAACTCAGTCAACCAGCATAACTCAGTCAACCAGCATAACTCACTCAACCAGCATAACTCAGTCAACCAGCATAACTCACTGAACCAGCATAACTCACTCAACCAGCATAACTCAGTCAACCAGCATAACTCAGTCAACCAGCATAACTCACTCAACCAGCATAACTCAGTCAACCAGCATAACTCACTCAACCAGCATAACTCAGTCAACCAGCATAACTCAGTCAACCAGCATAACTCACTCAACCAGCATAACTCAGTCAACCAGCATAACTCACTCAACGAGCATAACTCAGTCAACCAGCATAACTCAGTCAACCAGCATAACTCAGTCAACCAGCATAACTCAGTCAACCAGCATAACTCAGTCAACCAGCATAACTCAGTCAACCAGCATAACTCAGTCAACCAGCATAACTCACTCAACCAGCATAACTCACTCAACCAGCATAACTCACTCAACCAGCATAACTCACTCAACCAGCATAACTCACTCAACCAGCATAACTCAGTCAACCAGCATAACTCAGTCAACCAGCATAACTCAGTCAACCAGCATAACTCAGTCAACCAGCATAACTCAGTCAACCAGCATAACTCAGTCAACCAGCATAACTCAGTCAACCAGCATAACTCACTCAACCAGCATAACTCAGTCAACCAGCATAACTCACTCAACCAGCATAACTCAGTCAACCAGCATAACTCACTCAACCAGCATAACTCACTCAACCAGCATAACTCACTCAACCAGCATAACTCAGTCAACCAGCATAACTCAGTCAACCAGCATAACTCAGTCAACCAGCATAACTCAGTCAACCAGCATAACTCACTCAACCAGCATAACTCAGTCAACCAGCGTAACTCACTCAACCAGCATAACTCACTCAACCAGCATAACTCACTCAACCAGCATAACTCACTCAACCAGCATAACTC
>NC_091331.1:8416783-8419283 GCF_038502225.1 Cherax quadricarinatus | reverse complement strand
ACGCGGCTCCATAAGACCCTACTCGGGGTGATGGCGTCCGGAATTCAGCTTTCCCGAGCCAATTTCCAGTCTTCATCAGCGACGGGACGTGATTCTCTCTCTTTTTCCAACAGAGGAGAGATGACGCACTAACAAAAATTATTATTGTAATCACTGGCGAGGAGTTTCACCTCAAACTGGCGCAGGTAACGCGAACGTTGTGGCGATGTGGGCATTTTGGTGCCTTTCAGGGCTATGAACAGTATAACCGACCGCCATTATATCTAATATATATATATATATATATATTTATATATATATATATATATATATATATATATATATATATTATATATAATATATAATATATATATATATATATATATATATATATATATATATATATATATATATATATATATATATATATATATATATATATATATATATATATATATATATATATATATATATATATATATATATATATATATATATATATATATATATATATATATATATATAATATAGGGAGGTACCACCTCTGGAACTGTTATGGGGACCCTTGTCCTCAGAGAGTAGAATAAACTTGCTTCAAGGAAAGCTCAGGGTTCTCCCTGAAGCTGTTTGAATATTCTATAATCTATGTAGACTTTATTTAAAGACAGAATACGTTGACTTAAAAACACAATAAGGAGTAGAACAACATAGATAACTTCTGAGCTCGAATACTTCGTCCAGCTCCCCGGCGGTGGGCCGCGTGCCCAGAATCCTGCAGGCATTTTCCCTTGTGATCACAACACTGGCTCTCTGAAAGAGGAAGCTGGTCGCCCTGTGATCCTTGGTTTCTGTGATGAGTTTCACCCATCTCTTTGAGGAACTTTAGAGTTAATGAAATCACGAAACAAGTGAGTTTGATATATTTTTCATTCTATCTGCATTTTTCTATATTTTTCAGTCTCTCTCTCTCTCTCTCTCTCTCTCTCTCTCTCTCTCTCTCTCTCTCTCTCTCTCTCTCTCTCTCTCTCTCTCTCTCTCTCTCTCTCTCTCTTAGTATGCAAAGAAAGGTTTCAACGAATCATAGTACTTCTGTGACATATTGACTGATCTCTGTGAGTGTCTATGTGGCTGATGTTAAAGCCACCTGGTGGCAGTATCTGTAACGTTGAGCGTTTGGGTAATCACTTGCCTGTAATCACCTGCTTGTAGTTACCTGCTTGTAATTACCATTTCCCAATGACCTCAAGTTTCTTCGTTGTGAGAGTGATTGCGCCGCTGACAGCTCGTGAGTGCTCAGAGTCCATCAGTGCCGCTTTGTCTCGTAGTCCATGACGCACAGCTGCTTCCAGAATTGCTGGCAGCTGTGGGTTGCTATACTGTTATTACTGGCTGCTGCGGGTTGCTGTACTGCTGTCAATGGCAGCTGTGCAGCTCAGAGCAGTGACAGGAAGCAATTTGCTGCTTTTCAGAGCAGCTATGAGCAACTATGGGGAGCAGTAGGCAGCTGTAGACAGCTGTGAGAAGCTGCAGACAGCTGTGAGAAACTGTAGAAAGTTGTAAGAAGCTGTAGACAGCTGTGGAAATCATTACACCCCACTGATCGCTCCTGACATCACCTCACAATATTGCTGGGCCTTGTTCTCTTTATTATCATTTTTGAGAGAGAGAGAGACAGACAGACAGACAGACAGACAGACAGACAGACAGAGAGGGGGAGTCGAACAGAAACCAAGAAAAAAGATAGATAGAATGGAGACAGAATTAACCATTTTATGTGCACCAGTATTGTGACCACAAAAATATTCTTATTTCTTAATTTGTCATACTCATTGACCATTGGTCACATAGTTACCATTTGTCAAATAAGTGACACTGGTAACTTATTTGAACATCCAAATATATGCTAATGCCTCTCTCTCCTATAGGCACGACCTTCCACTAGCGAGTCCCACCCACCTGTGTCGATGTCCGCAACTACTGCACGTCATCATCTGGTTTTAGTATGCACCTCCGTCCTCAAACTTCTCTGTCACATTCACTAAGGCGAAACCACCGAACGTAATTCATAGAATGTTATGGTCAGTGAAAGATAAGGCACTAAAACATTAACCCTCCAATAATCATGCCGTACCCGCGATGATATGTCCACTACTGCTCCATTGTTCATGTCATGCCTATGTATTAGATTTAAAGCTAAGCCTGCTGCGCAGGCGGAAAGTCTCTGCAGTGAAGATGTCCAGTGTTGCAAACGTCTTATTCATCATCTTGTCAGTGATGTATATCTTTGATCTAATGATATCCGATCGACTTGTATCCAGTGTTCTGATATCTAATCTGCTGACATCCAGTCTACTAGATGTCAGCAACCGTATGGGGTCACAGATGTCAGGTAAGTTAGTACAGAACAATAAGCCCTCCAACTTGTCAGCTTACAGTGGCCGCCACTAGTACTGGCTGAAACTGTATCGGAGGAGCTGGAGGAGATTCATAATCTTTGATATATTGTACCAATATAGTCATG
>NC_091331.1:8404283-8414283 GCF_038502225.1 Cherax quadricarinatus | reverse complement strand
GATATATATACATTGATATATATACATTGAAACATATATAATTCGATTTATTTACAATGAAAGATATGTTCTTCTCGACTGAAGACTGTGGATGTATATACACACAGAAAAGCGAAAAGCCAATTTGAATGTACGTACACTGAGAGGTATATATCTTTGAGTGAATATACATTATACCCCCGAAACCCTCTCCAGGTATACTCCAGGTATTCATTAAGAGATGTTCACTTCTGGATGCATATATCATGTCAGCTGCAGTCAGGTGACGGCTATGAAGTTTTTCACTCATAATTCTGATACTAAAAACAGCCAGATGACTGATATTCCTAAACAGCAGATCTATCTCTGTCTCTGTCTCTGTCTATCTGTCTATCTGTCTGTCTGCCTGTCTGTCTGTCTGTCTGTCTGTCTGTCTCTCTCTCTCTCTCTCTCTCTCTCTCTCTCTCTCTCTCTCTCTCTCCCAGGCGATGTCAGCATTCTCACTATCTCGTGAATAGTGTAGTAACGACAGAATTTGTGGCGTGGCTCAGAGACGTGGGGGAACTGGGAGGAAGGAACATGGGGGAACTGGGAGGGAGGAGCATGGGGAAACTGGGAGGGAGAGATGTAGAGGAACTGGGAGGGAGGAACGTGGAGGAATTGAGAGGGAGGAGCATGGGGGAACTGGGACGTAGGGACGAGGAGGGACTACATGAAAAAAAAAATAGGAAGATAAATCCGGCCCTGAGCGATGTGTCAGCCAAGTGACACATCACCTTCCATCACTCCCTCTTCCTTCACACTGCACACCATCACTCCCTCTTCCTTCACACTGCACTCCATCACTCCCTCTTCCTTCACACTGTACTCCATCACTCCCTCTTCCTTCACACTGCACTCCATCACTCCCTCTTCCTTCACACTGCACTCCATCACTCCCTCTTCCTTCACACTGTACTCCATCACTCCCTCTTCCTTCACACTGCACTCCATCACTCCCTCTTCCTTCACACTGTACTCCATCACTCCCTCTTCCTTCACACTGTACTCCATCACTCCCTCTTCCTTCACACTGCACTCCATCACTCCCTCTTCCTTCACACTGTACTCCATCACTCCCTCTTCCTTCACACTGCACTCCATCACTCCCTCTTCCTTCACACTGTACTCCATCACTCCCTCTTCCTTCACACTGCACTCCATCACTCCCTCTTCCTTCACACTGTACTCCATCACTAACTCTTCCTTCACACTATACTCCATCACCAACTCTTCCTTCACATTGCACTCCATCACTCCCTCTTCCTTCACACTGTACTCCATCACTCCCTTTTCCTTCACACTATACTCCATCACTCCCTCTTCCTTCACACTGCACTCCATCGCTCCCTCTTCCTTCACACTGCACACCATCACTCCCTCTTCCTTCACACTGCACTCCATCACTCCCTCTTCCTTCACACTGCACTCCATCACTCCCTCTTCCTTCACACTGCACTCCATCGCTCCCTCTTCCTTCACACTGCACTCCATCACTCCCTCTTCCTTCACACTGTACTCCATCACTCTCTCTTCCTTCACACTGTACTCCATCACTCCCTCTTCCTTCACACTGCACTCCATCACTCCCTCTTCCTTCACACTGTACTCCATCACTAACTCTTCCTTCACACTATACTACATCACTCCCTCTTCCTTCACACTATACTCCATCACTCCCTCTCCCTTCACACTGCACATCATCACTCCCTCTCCCTTCACACTGCACACCATCACCCCCTCTTCCTTCACACTGTACTCCATCACTCCCTCTTCCTTCACACTGTACTCCATCACTCCCTCTTCCTTCACACTGTACTCCATCACTAACTCTTCCTTCACACTATACTACATCACTCCCTCTCCCTTCACACTGCACACCATCACTCCCTCTCCCTTCACACTGCACACCATCACTCCCTCTTCCTTCACACTGCACACCATCACTCCCTCTCCCTTCACACTGCACTCCATCACTTCCTCTTCCTTCACACTGCACACCATCACTCCCTCTTCCTTCACACTGCACTCCATCACTCCCTCTTCCTTCACACTGCACACCATCACTCCCTCTCCCTTCACACTGCACACCATCACTCCCTCTCCCTTCACACTGCACTCCATCACTTCCTCTCCCTTCACACTGCACTCCATCACTTCCTCTTCCTTCACACTGCACTCCATCACTCCCTCTCCCTTCACACTGCACTCCATCACTCCCTCTCCCTTCACACTGCACTCCATCACTCCCTCTCCCTTCACACTGCACACCATCACTCCCTCTTCCTTCACACTGCACACCATCACTCCCTCTTCCTTCACACTGCACACCATCACTCCCTCTTCCTTCACACTGCACTCCATCACTCCCTCTTCCTTCACACTGCACTCCATCACTCCCTCTTCCTTCACACTGCACACCATCACTCCCTCTTCCTTCACACTGCACACCATCACTCCCTCTCCCTTCACACTGCACACCATCACTCCCTCTCCCTTCACACTGCACACCATCACTCCCTCTCCCTTCACACTGCACACCATCACTCCCTCTTCCTTCACACCATCACTCCCTCTTCCTTCACACTGCACACCATCACTCCCTCTCCCTTCACACTGCACTCCATCACTCCCTCTTCCTTCACACCATCACTCCCTCTTCCTTCACACTGCACACCATCACTCCCTCTTCCTTCACACTGCACACCATCACTCCCTCTCCCTTCACACTGCACTCCATCACTCCCTCTTCCTTCACACCATCACTCCCTCTTCCTTCACACTGCACACCATCACTCCCTCTTCCTTCACACTGCACTCCATCACTCCCTCTTCCTTCACACCATCACTCCCTCTTCCTTCACACTGCACACCATCACGCCCTCTTCCTTCACACTGCACTCCTTCACACCATCGCTCCCCCTTCCTTCACACTGCACACCATCACTCCCTCTTCCTTCACACTGCACTCCATCACTCCCTCTTCCTTCACACTGCACACCATCACTCCCTCTTCCTTCACACTGCGCACCATCACTCCCTCTTCCTTCACACCATCACTCCCTCTTCCTTCACACTGCACACCATCACTCCCTCTTCCTTCACACTGCGCACCATCACTCCCTCTTCCTTCACACCATCACTCCCTCTTCCTTCACACTGCACACCATCACTCCCTCTTCCTTCACACTGCACACCATCACTCCCTCTTCCTTCACACTGCACACCATCACTCCCTCTTCCTTCACACTGCGCACCATCACTCCCTCTTCCTTCACACTGCACTCTATCACTCCCTCTTCCTTCACACTGCACTCCATCACTCCCTCTTCCTTCACACTGCACACCATCACTCCCTCTTCCTTCACACTGCCCTCTATCACTCCCTCTTCCTTCACACTGCACACCATCACTCCCTCTTCCTTCACACTGCCACTCTATCACTCCCTCTTCCTTCACACTGCACACCATCACTCCCTCTTCCTTCACACTGCACACCATCACTCCCTCTTCCTTCACACTGCACACCATCACTCCCTCTTCCTTCACACTGCACTCCATCACTCCCTCTTCCTTCACACTGCACACCATCACTCCCTCTTCCTTCACACTGCACTCTATCACTCCCTCTTCCTTCACACTGCACTCCATCACTCCCTCTTCCTTCACACTGCACACCATCACTCCCTCTTCCTTCACACTGCACACCATCACTCCCTCTTCCTTCACACTGCACACCATCACTCCCTCTTCCTTCACACCATAACTCCCTCTTCCTTCACACTGCACTCCATCACTCCCTCTTCCTTCACACTGCACACCATCACTCCCTCTTCCTTCACACTGCACACCATCACTCCCTCTTCCTTCACACCATCACTCCCTCTTCCTTCACACTGCACACCATCACTACCTCTTCCTTCACACTGCACTCCATCACTCCCTCTTCCTTCACACCATCACTCCCTCTTCCTTCACACTGCACTCCATCACTCCCTCTTCCTTCACACCATCACTCCCTCTTCCTTCACACTGCACACCATCACTCCCTCTTCTTTTACACTGCACACCATCACTCCCTCTTCCTTCACACCATCACTCCCTCTTCCTTCACACTGCACACCATCACTCCCTCTTCCTTCACACCATCACTCCCTCTTCCTTCACACTGCACACCATCACTCCCTCTTCTTTTACACTGCACACCATCACTCCCTCTTCCTTCACACTGCACTCTATCACTCCCTCTTCCTTCACACTGCACACCATCACTCCCTCTTCTTTCACACTGCACTCCATCACTCCCTTTCCTTCACACTGCACTCCATCCCTCCCTCTTCCTTCACACTGCACTCCATCCCTTCATATTCCTTCACACTTCACTCCATCTCTCCCTATTTCTTCACACTTCACTCCATCCCTTCCTCTTCCTTCACACTTCGCTCCATCCCTCCCTATTTCTTCACACTTCACTCCATCCCTTCCTCTTCCTTCACACTTCACTCCATCCCTTCCTCTTCCTTCATTCCTTCACATTTCACTCCATCACTTTCTTTTCCTTCACACTTCATTCCATCACTTCTTACTTCACACTTCACTCCACCCTTTCCTCTTCCTTCATTCCTTCACACTTCACTCCATCCCTTCCTCTTCCTTCACACTTCACTCCATCCCTTTCTCTTCCTTCACACTGCACTCCATCACTTCCTCTCCTTTTCCACAGCGCTTCGTCCAATTCCTCCGTTTTACGTTCGTTTTTTCCCCTTCCCTCAACGTTCGTAATCTCTTCCTCTCTTCCTCTCGTTATCTCCCTTCATCACTACCTCCCTTATTCTTCATTCAGTATCTCCCTTTTGACATCCAAGTCTTCTGATTCTCTCTCTCTCTCTCTACACACACACACACACACACACACACACACACACACACACACACACACACACACACACACACACACACACACACACACATACACACACTCACACACACACTCACACACACACACACACACACACACACACACACACACACACACACACACACACACACACACACACACACACACACACACACACACACACACACACACATATATATATATATATATATATATATATATATATATATATATATATATATATATACATATTGGTAACGAGGTAGAGATCGTAATGAGAATTTGACAAAATCTTACAATAAAAATTTGAAATACGCTGAAATATTTAGTAATATCATAATAATTTTACAACACCAAGGGCCAGGTAATATTAAAAAAGAAATAGAATAATGTGGAAACATTTAGAGCAATATTAAATTATAGAGAGCAGGGTTATATTAAAAAAAAGAGAGGGGTATAATATTACGACATTCAGGGTAATATGACAAGATTTCTGGGTAATATTTCGAGGTAAAAATTAATATTTCAACAAACAGGACAAGGTGATATTCGCAGAGCTTGTACCTCTGTGGTTTGTTATAGAGCTGCTTGTAGTTTGCGTGTGAAATCTGGCAGTGTATTCCTGTACTCACCGTGTGTGTGTGTGTATGTGTGTGTGTGCGTGTGTGTGTGTGTGTGTGTGTGTGTGTGTGTGTGTGTGTGTGTGTGTGTGTGTGTGTGTGTGTGTGTGTGTGTGTGTGTGTGTGTGTGCGTGTGGGTATGTTTAAGTGTTTACCCACCAATTTTTGTTTGCGAGGTTCGAATCATGTTTCCATTTTCTCCCTCAAAATCTCCTCATTATACCTTCTCTTCAAGCTTTGGATGCCCTCCCCCCACTCTTTACTGACCAATAGGACTTACTCCTTCACTCCTTACTGACCAATGAGGCTGCTCCTGCACTTTTTACTGACCAATAGGACCGTTGCTCCACCTCGTTTTTGTTCTCTCTCTCTACCTCTTCACTACATGCAAGTTACCACAGGAAACAGAATCCTTAATCATTCCCAATAATTTAGTCTGTGTGGCGGCTCGTACCTCCGGGTCTGCATCTTCACTCCTCAGTTCACCAGCGTTATAGGAGATTCCATCAGCATTCATGAGCAAGACCTTGGCATCTGTTGCCGTTTTTCCTGTCTGAGGGTGGGTCCTTCCTGTCTCGGGGTGGGTCTTTCCTGTCTCGGGGTGGGCCTCTCCTATCTGAGAGTGGGCTCTTCTTGTCTGAAAGTGGGCCCTTCCTGTCTCAAATTGGACAGTTCCTGTCTCAGGATGGACCTTTCCTGTCTCAAATTGGACCCTTCCTGTCTCAGGATGGATCCTTCCTTTCTCAGGATAGACCCTTCTTGTCTCAGGATGGACCCTTCCTGTCTCAGGATAGACCCTTCATGTCTCAGGATGGGCCCTTCCTGTCTCAGAATGGACCCTTCCTGTCACAAGAACCCCATCCTATCGCAAAAATAAATCCATATATGACCTGACGTCCCTATATAACAACAACAAAACATCCAAAAGCGACCAAGATTTCCGGAGCCGTCACGACTTCCAAGTATTTAACCCAAAAAAATAACATTTTGGCTAAATCCTCGAAGATGTGTTAGCGAGGTTATTGTGCACGAGAGCTGGCTGTGCAGGGGGCCATGTAAATGAGCGCTCACAAGTCCGGATAATCGATGCACAAGCACTGGAATGTCCGATTAATCAAGGACAGAGTTTTTAATGAATACGGTTAAATGAGGAAGGAATGTTGATTGCAAGTTGGCCAGCCGACGCTGATTGCCGGGGTCGTTGAGGTGAACATTCTTGTTCAGAGTTACATTAATCTGCTAATGAATCATAGAGACGGGTTCATATAACAAGGACTTCTTAGCAGAACGTTTTGCCCTGTGTAGAGCTTGAAGACGTGACGTGATAAAGCTCTACACAGAGAGAAATGTAATTCCACTAAAATTCTTGTTCAGCAACATATGTCTTGTCTTCTCTCAGGCAACGTTTCGGTCCATCCTGGACTATCATCAAGTCTAGTTGGTTTAGGACAGACCGAAACGTCGCCCGAATTGTGGGTTAATTTGTGATGTTTTATTCCTCTCCGCCTTCAGTAGTGGATGCCTTAACATGGGTAAAGGGCTCTTGATCTAAAGAACTGCAGCTTCCCCCCACAGCATCCTTACACCTGATTACCCCTTATGACCTCCTACAGGCCTGAAGGCTCATCCCCCTACAGGTGTAGCGGCTCCCCACGCATGTAATAAAGCCAGTAATAATTTAACTTTAGACCTTATTGACTAACGTAACAGCGTAATCACAGGACGGGATTATTTCAGCGTTCTTTCACCTTACGGTATAAGGTAAAAATATTTACCTGTAAGCAATTAAGGTTCTAAATATAGTTACCATTGACTTTATTTAGTATTACGTCTGGCTTTATTGACGAGCTTCAGTGCAATTGGTTTAAGTTTATTCGTTGTATTTCTGATTTATTTCCTTTAGGCAAGTAGACTGATGTTCGTAAGAAAGTAAAGTGTTGTCACACGCCCCACCCACATTCCCCGCCCACACGCGCCGCCCATACTTCCCTCCCTCTCGACCCCACACCCACGCACACACACAAACACATACACACTTGACCAGTGAAGAGGCGGGGCCAGGAGCTGTGAATCGACCCCTGCAACCACAACTAGGTGAGTACAACTAGGTGAGTACACACACATTTCAGAGTAATATTCAACCTCGGTTTATGCCCTTTCTCGACGTACGGTCTAGTATGGTTGACGAAACTAAGTACCAAAAGCAAACTGGCCACCCTGGCCACCTTGTCCGAAATGGCCACACTGACCACACTGGTTACCCTATCCACTCTGGCACACTTTACTACTGAATTCACCTATTACCTGTCCTGACTATCTTGAACTTGTCTGGTAGTAATTAACAGTCACACTACTACCAGATGCAGCACTAGATAAGAGACGATGATCTACCTCCACCCTACACCGTCTTGACTTACTTCGGGAAATTCCATTTCTACGAATCATAGCTGGTTTACTAATTATTTTTAAATCCATCGACTACACGAAAGTCATTAAGACTGCACGGAACCTGTTCACCTCCAGTTAGGAATACTTTAATCCCTTAAAAAGGGGATTAGAGTAACCTCTGTGTGTATACACTGAGAGGCATACACCTGTCAGAACAGAACATGCTGTGCAAGCTGACTCCGAATGTCTTACTGACGATGATGTTGAAGACAACACACATGTACAAAAATCGTTAGTACATGTACGTGTTGCTCTATTTAGAGGTTTATCAAGTTAAAATAAAGATGTGACAGAGCTTTGTTATTTGATAAAGCTCTTAATGGCGAACTAAAGGTATTTCAGCAAGCTCAAACTTCATTCTCCCTTCACCCAAGCGTCCCTACGGCGTCCCCTCACCCACCGTCCCTCCCCCATAGCGTCCCTCACCCACCATCCCCTGCCTCACCCTTACCATCCTCCCACCTGATCCCTCACCCCGCCTCCCTCCCACCGTCCCTCACCCACCGTCAACTCCACCCAAGCGTCCCTCACCCACGGCGTCCCTCACCCACCGTCCCTCCACCACAGCCCTCACCCACCGTCCCTCACCCACCGTCCCTCACCTGTCCCTCACCCACCGTCACTCACCCACTGTCCCTCACTCACCGTCCCTCACCCACCTTCCCTCACCCAGCGTCCCTCACCCAGCGTCCCTCACCCAGCGTCCCTCACCCAGCGTCCCTCACCCAGCGTCCCTCACCCACCTTCCCTCACCCAGCGTCCCTCACCCACCGACCCTCACCCACCGTCACTCTGAGCTGTCCCTCACCCACCGTCCCTCCACCCCACTTTCCCTCACCCACCGAATCCCTCACCCGCGTCCCTCACCCACCGTCCCTCACCCAGCGTCCCTCCACCACCTTCCCTCCACCCATCTTCCCCTCACCCACCGTCCCTCACAGTCCACCTCCCACCCACCCCTGTCCCTCACCCACTGTCCCTCACCCACCGTCCCTCACCCACCGTCCCTCACCCACTGTCCCTCACCCACCGTCCCTCACCCACCTTCCCTCACCCAGCGTCCCTCACCCAGCGTCCCTCACCCAGCGTCCCTCACCCACCGTCCCTCACCCACCGTCCCTCACCCACCTTCCCTCACCCACCGTCCCTCACCCACCGTCCCTCACCCACCGTCCCTCACCCACCGTCCCTCACCCACCGTCCCTCACCCACCGTCCCTCACCCACCGTCCCTCACCCACCGTCCCTCACCCACCGTCCCTCACCCACCGTCCCTCACCCAGCGTCCCTCACCCAGCGTCCCTCACCCAGCGTCCCTCACCACCATCCCCTCACCCACCCTTCCCACCCACCGTCCCTCCACACACCGTCCCTCCACCCACCGTCCCTCACCCACCGTCCCTCACCACCGTCCCTCACCCCACCGTCCCTCACCCACCGTCCCCTCACCCACCGTCCCTCACCCACCTTCCCTCACCCACCTTCCCTCACCCACCTTCCCTCACCCATCGTCCCTCACCCACCGTCCCTCACCCACCGTACCTCATTACCTCCAGGATCTTGAATTCCTCTGGGCTGGCCCTATATTTCACCTTCTTTAATATTACCTTCTCCTGCTCTCCATAATCCAGCTTCCCCGGCTCTTCCCCCTGTCTTCTAATCCTACTTTTGACACAAGTGTTAATATTTCCGTATTACTCTGCAATATTCTTAGTATTAAATGCCACTAGAGTCCAGAGGAATACTTTTATCGCTTTACATATGTAATCGAACCTTAAATAATGTATTATTTCTGTGTTTGCTTCTCTCTGTCTTCTCCCATATTCCCTTCTTCCAGCCTTCCTCTCCTCTCTTTCCACTCTCCCCGCTTCTCTTTACCCTCTCTTCTGTTCCCCCCTCACATCGTTCTCCTCTCTTTCTCTCTCCTCTATTTACTTAATATTAATACATCACTAGAATTTGTAACGATTCAAATAAGTCATCAGTTACCATCTCTCTCTCTCTCTCTCTCTCTCTCT
>NC_091331.1:8379283-8401783 GCF_038502225.1 Cherax quadricarinatus | reverse complement strand
TTGTAGCTGTGGTGGTAGTGGTGACTGTTGTAGTTATGGTGGTAGTGGTGACTGTTGTAGTTATAGTGGTAGTGGTGACTGTTGTAGTTATGGTGGTAGTGGTGGCTGTTGTAGTTATAGTGGTAGTGGTGGCTGTTGTAATTATGGTGGTAGTGGTGGCTGTTGTAATTATGGTGGTAGTGGTGGCTGTGGTGGTGGTGGTGGATGTGGTGGGAGGGGAAACAGAAGAAGACGAATATAAAAGAAGAGATAGAAATTAGAGGAGAAGGAGGAGGAGAAGAATGGTTGCCTAAAAGCCACTCTTCTCTCCTATATACCAGACCCAGGTATTATCACAGTGGATTATGAAAGAAAATAACTCAGACAGAATTGTGAGCTCGTGTGTTGTGAGGGAGTTTGGCGGTGTGAGGGAGTGTTGGTGTGAGGAGGGAGTGCTGGTGTGAGGGAGTGTTGTTGTGAGGAGGGAGTGCTGGTGTGAGGGAGTGTTGTTGTGAGGGGAAGTGTTGGTGTGAGGGAGTGTTGGTGTGAGGAGGGAGTGCTGGTGTGAGGGAGTGCTGGTGTGAGGAGGGAGTGCTGGTGTGAGGGAGTGGTGTGAGGAGGGAGTGCTGGTGTGAGGGAGTGCTGGTGTGGAGGGAGGCAGTAGAGGGAGCTGGTGTTAGGAGTGGTTGGTGTGGAAGGTTGTGAAGAGAAAGTGCTGGTTTGAGGGAGTGTGGGTGTGAGGGAGTGTTGGTATGAGGGAACCAGCGGTTCTTCACCTGAATCTCAGCGGTTCTTCTCTTCAACCTCTATAATGGCAAGGTTCTGAAATGTGACATGTATCTCACAACAACGGCGATCTTCGACTAGAATACACGCTAGGAGCCAGGCTAGAAGCCAGGCTAGAAGCCAGGCTAGAAGCCAGGCTAGAAGCCAGGTTAGATGCCAGGCTAGGAGCCAGGTTAAGAGCCAGGCTAAGAATCAAGCTAAGAACCAGGCTAGGAACCAAGCTAGGAACCGGGCTAGGAGCCAGGCTAGGAACCAGGCTAGGAACCAGGCTAAAAGCCAGGCAGGAAACCAGACTTGGAACCGGGCTAAAAGTCAGTCAAGAAACCAGGCTAGAAACCAGGCTAGGAACCAGGCTAGAATTCAGGCTAGGAGCCAGACTAAGAACCAGGCTAGGAATCAGACTAGGAGCCAGGATAGATGCCAAGCTAGGGACAGGCTACGAGCCAGGCTAGGGACAGGCTTAGAGCCAGGCTAGGGACAGGCTAAGGGCCAGGCTGAGAATCAGTTTTTGAGCCAGACTTTGAGCCAGGCCGGGTTCCTGGTGGTGGATTATGCCGTTTTCTCCAGGAAGGCGGCTGAATAAAGCTGGCAGCGGCTCTCAGTAAAGTAGAGGATTCCTGGTCATCTCGCCTCCAGTTTATGGGGCCGCTGCTCTTTATGGAGCAGTCGGGGTCCTGCCAAGGTTTTATTCACGCCCTAGAGGTGCCCCTGTGCCAAAGATCGGTTCAGCGGCGCCTGTAGCCTTTCCTGGGCGCTTGTAGTATCTTGGCGCTTGTTACTATTTCCTCGGAACCTATAGCATTTCCAGGGTGCCTTCAGGGTCTCCTAAGCATCTAAATCAACTAGGCACTTGTAGCATCTCCTGAGCTCTTGTAGCATCTCCTTGACGCTTGTAGCATCTCCTTGACGCTTGTAGCATCTCCTGGGCGCTTGTAGCATCTCCTGGGCGCTTGTAGCATCTCCTGGGCGCTTGTAGCATCTCCTGGGTTCCTTGTAGAGTAATAGAATCTCTTAGGAACTTTTAGGCGTCCACTGAATACTATTAGAATAGAACCTTCACCTTCCAGCACGCACTTTAGTTTATGAAGTCTTTTATCTGCCCTATTTTGAGTTTAAAGAGGTATGTCAGTCGTGATGCGCCGGTGACTGCGTCTCAGGTCATGACGACTCTTGAGAGCTTCGTCTCCGTCCCGGTAAGAAGACCTTATGGCTGTCAGTCACTCCCCGAACGGAGACATTATGGCCACCAGTCACTCGCGGAACGGAGACGTTATGGCCGCCAGTCACTCGCGGAACGGAGACGTTATGGCCGCCAGTCACAGTTGACTCCAAGAAAAGAGAGTGAGACAAGATGGAAGACTTGATGAAAAATTGTGTAGAACGTTGAAATAAATGTTCGAGTTACAAAACTTCTATACTTTATCTCTATATCTATCTCCATATGTCTATCTCTGCCTGTCTCTATCTTTCTCATATTTAACACCAGTCAATACATTGATTCACTCCTAAGATAACGTATTTCATCGTGCGAACATATACGAAAGCTTTCCCCACTATTAAAGACTCATTTGTTTCTCCGTGTTTACGCTATCAGGTCACAACAATAGCTCATGTTGATGGTTATCAGCAGCGCTGCTTGTGTTCTCCCATCATTGTGTTCTTACCAAACGTCAAGACTATGAACCAACGCCAAGTCCTCTAATACTAGAAAAAAAAGACACGCTACAAAATAAGCTCTTATTGGGACAATGTTTCGTCCTGTGTAGGACTTTACCAAGTCAACTGGACTTGGTGAAGCATGCCGCAAAGCGAAACATCGTCTCAGAAAAAAAGCAGTTCTGCAACTTGCGTCTTTTCTTCAGCATTGTCGGGAGTACAACATTTGGATCTAGTAAATTCGTCTTAACGTACAGCAGAATGAAAACAAACAGCAAGCTACTGCTAGAACACACCCAACAAATCTTCTGAAGATGCCTCTCGCTTCCACGTAGCTCTCTTCTGCTCATACATCCTCATTCTCCACTGGAGTTATACCTCAGCCGCGACCGTGCTGCAGATATCCTGCTAATTCCTTGTCTCCTTTAAAGTCTCGCAAGCGCCCCGCGACAGGACGCCTCACAGGAGATATACTTGAGGTGTCCTGGGCGACCGTGCTCCAAGATATCCTGCTGATCCCTTGTTTACCCAAGGCCGGGCCAGCGGCATGCAGGAAGCCTCCCAGGATTCCTCTTCACCTGTATATCAACACATCTGTGGACTTTTCGCCTATATGTTCGCCGTTTGTTTTGGTATTGTCATTGCTGCTGCGTGGCGACGATAGAGGGAGAAACCACCAGTGTCCCTTAAAAAAAAATTAGTCGAAGATCCTATTCATTTCTCCTACCAATAATACAAGTTCCTTTACTTATGAGAGATCTCATTGACTTTAGTAAACACATCTTTAACTGTTAAAATATATTTCTGAAAAGAGAGAAATATATGTCCTTAACTTTGATTTAAATTTGTCAAGTATAATCAATATAAAATTCATTATAAACTTATAAAGATCATATAAACATACCTTCAGCTTGCACAAACTTGCTCTTAACTAAAAAAAAGTGTACTTTAACTTATGAAAATTATCTTGTGAAATGTTCTTGACAGCTAAAAATAATGATTTTTAGCCACCAAAAATTCAAATTCTTAATACTGAAAGAATATTCTTAACAATTTTGACACCCTCAACAATAATAAACTAATCTTTACTTACAAAAGTGTCCTGATAAATAAAAATAAAGCTATTAAGTACTAAAAAGTAGATTTTACTTGAAATATAAATCATATACCCCGAAACCCTCTCCAGGTATACACCAGGTATACTCCAGGTATACTCCAGATAAATCCATTTTTCTAGAACGAAACGTCGGCTACTGAAACGTGCTGGATCTGCCACGTGTGTTTTACAATCACAATGATTGGCGGATCTGCAGCGGTAGCCATGAGGTCTCTGCCACCCCCCGGGACAAAGATTATCCTAAAGTTGATGGATAAAACTGATAGAGACAATCCTAGGTATCCTGAATTCCAGCTGAACGGATAAAAGTAATGTTGGACTATCCTAGAAGGCATCTTGGATCTCAAGTGAACGAAGGATCAAAACGAATTGGAAACTACTGAAAAAGACTTCCTGGACCACAGCTGAAGGAAGGATATCACCGGTGAAGGACCTCTCAGTTGGGATCCTTGTGTGATCCTCCCGGGCGTTCTGACGCCTCCTACAACTAATGGAAGGATCACCATTTAGTGTTGAGGTCCTGCCACTACTGCTGATGCTCTCTCTCTCTCTCTCTCTCTCTCTCTCTCTCTCTCTCTCTCTCTCTCTCTCTCTCTCTCTCTCTCTCTCTCTCTCTCTCTCTCTCTCTCTCTCTCTCTCTCTCTCTCTCTCTCTCTCTCTCTCTCTCTCTCTCTCTCTCTTTTTTTTCTCTCTCTCTCTCTCTCTCTCTCTCTCTCTCTCTCTCTCTCTCTCTCTCTCTCTCTCTCTCTCTCTCTCTCTCTCTCTCTCTCTCTCTCTCTCTCTCTCTCTCATTACACAGGGTTTGACAAGGTTAGGTTAAGGATCCCTAGCTTTATTGACAGGCTATTTACAGGTTAAGTATTCCTAACTTTATTGGCAAGCTAAGTGCTGTTACCTACATCAGCTCATTTGAAAGCATTTTTATTGTTATGAGACATACAAGTAGGGAACAGTATGAAGCTGGAGCCATCTGTGGGCCAGCATTTTCATGTGTTCAACTGACTTTATTGAGTTGACATCATTATGCTGTACGAATGTGTTCCATACTCGAGTCATCCTGGGTATATATGATCTCAGATTGAGTGATGTTCTGGAGAAGGGTACAGCCAGAGTGAAGTTGCTGCTTTCTGCCCGTCTTGTGGCATAAAAGCTTGTTTCACGCTGTCCTCGAAGTGGATCCAAGTGTGGTACTTTGACAATATTGGCCTTGTACATAACAGTAAGGCCACCCACATCCCTCCTGTGTTGAAGGCTCTGCTGAAATGACAGATCTATCCAGGATGGGTCCAGGCGAGAGATGAGACGTCTTGCTCTGTTCTCTACTCTGTCAAGCAGTCGCAGATGAGAGGGGGGGCAGGCAAACCAAAAAAGTGGAGTATACTCAAGGTGTGAGCGTACTTGTGCCTCGTACAGAATCTTGCAACCCCTACTGTCAAGCAGATGCGAGATACGGCGAAGTGCTGTAAGCTTCCTGGCTGCCTTGTTTGCAAGATTTACAACATGGTTCTTCATGGTTAGTTTGGAGTCAGATTTCACCCCAAGGATATCAACTTCTTCTCCAGGTGAACATCAAAATGGTATACAATACCGACAGGTTGTTAGGTAAGACACATATGCAACAGTTAGACAACTTTATTCCGAAACGTTTCGCCTACACAGTAGGCTTCCTCAGTCGAATACAGAAAGTAGGCAGGAACAGTAGAGATGTGAAGACGATGTAATCAGTCCATCACCCTTAAAGTCGTAGAATTTGAGGTTGTCAGTCCCTCGGCCTGGAGAAGTTCAGTTCCATAGTCAGGAACTATCTGAAGATCAAGCGACAGTGCGGAGACTTAAATACTGTCGGAAGGAGGAGGTGAGGGTAGTGAGTAGTAGTAGTAGTAGTAGTAGTAGTAGTATTGTGTAGTAGTAGTAGTAGTGAGAGGCACTGAGGATCATGTCCCTCCTCAGATCCAACCCTTCTCTGAAAGCTTGTCAGGTGTTTTCTGTACCAAGATACGTGTTGCAGTGTCTGACAAGATGAACATCAAAATGGTATACAATACCGACAGGTTGTTAGGTAAGACACATATGCAACAGTTAGACAACTTTATTCGAAACGTTTCGCCTACACAGTAGGCTTCCTCAGCGAATACAGAAGTAGGCGGGAACAGTAGAGATGTGAGACGTGTAATCAGTCCATCACCCTTAAAGTCGTAGAATTTGGGGAGTCAGTTCTCGGCCTGGAAAAGTTCAGTTCCATGGTCAGGGAACTATCTGAAGATCAAGCGACGTGCGGAGACTTAAATACTGTCGGAGGAGGAGCAGGGGTAGTAGTAGTAGTAGTAGTAGTAGTAGTAGTAGTAGTAGTGGTAGTATGTGAGAGGCAGGCTGAGAGGTCATGTCCTCTCCAGATCCAGCCCTTCTCATGGGCTTTTCAGTGAGAAGGGTTGGATCTGAGGACATGACTCTCGTGCCTCTCTACTACTCGCTACACTACTACTAGCTACTACTACTACTACTACCCTGCACCTCCTCCGCAGTATTTAAGTCTCCCACTGTCATTGATCTTCAGATGGTTCCCTGACTATGGAACTGGAACTCAGGCCGAGGAACTGTTAACCTCAAATTCGACACGAGGGTGATGGACTGATTACACTCTTCACTCTCTACTGTTCCTGCCTACTCTGTATTCGACTGAAGCCTACTGTGAGCGAAACGTTTCGAATAAAGCATCTAACTGTTGCATGTGTGTCTTGTAACCTGTCGTATTGTATACCATTTTGATGTTCATCTTGTCGCACTGCAACACGTGGCACTCTTGTACAGAAAACACCTTGAACAAGCTTTTCAAGTGAGGAAGGATTGGACTATGAGGACGACCTTCTGTTTCCTCTACCTGCTACTACTACTGCTACTGCTGCTACTGCTACTACTGCTACTGCTGCTACTCCCCGCATCTCCTGACGATTTAAGTCTCCGCACTGTCGCTTGATCTTCAGAATATTCTGACTATGGAATGAATTCTCCAGGCCGAGACAGACAACCTCAAATTCTACGACTTTAAAGGTGATGACTGTTACATCGTCTTCACATCTCTACATTACCCTGCTACTTTCTGATTCGACTAGAACACCGTGCAGCGATTTCGAATAAGTCTTCTTCTCCAGGTGCCAACACCCTCCCATTCATCCTTACTACTGCACCAGCATTACCATCATGGTGCCTAGAGACGATCATCATTCGCGTTTTCTTAGGTGCAAATGTTACTTGCCATCTATTTCCCCAAGCTGATATAGCTCTTAGCTGGTGATTGATGTAGCTTAGAGCAGCTGGCATTTCTTCTCTTGGATAAGTGAAAGTCAGTATACAGTCGTCTGCATATGCATGGGATTCTGGGATGAGATGAAGAAGGTCGTTGAAGTAGACATTCCATAACAATGGTCCTAGCACGCTTCCTTGTGGAACACTTGCCCCAATAGGATGTCTTGCTGATTCCGTTCCATTGAGAACTACCCTTAGAGATCTACTATGAAGGTAATCACTGAGGAGACATAGCGTAGAGCCTGCAATTCCCAGTGCTTGAAGTTTTGCTAAGAGGCCCTGGTGCCACACCCGGTCGAAAGCACCAGCAATGTCCAGTGCTACCACACAGCTGACTTTGGATTCATCCAGTGACTGGTGCCACTTAGTGTAGAGGTTTAACAACAGATCAGCAGCAGAGTAACCTTTCCTGAAGCCATATTGACGATCACAAAGAAGTGAGTGGTTGACAAAAAACTCTGTCATTTGCCTTGAGATTATTGTCTCAAGGATCTTACTAGTGATTGACAGGAGTGACACTGGTCTGTAGTTGCTGATTTCTGCTCTGCTCTTCTTTTTGTGAACAGGGACTACATTTGCCTCTTTTGACAGAGAGGGCCATTTACACTGTACTAGGCAGTGCTGAAAGATGCGAGTTAGGGGTGCTGCTAGCTGGTCTGCACATCTCAGCAATCTTGGGCTCAACTTGTCTGGGCCCACAGCCTTTTCTTGGTCAAGCGATTTAAGAAGGAAATGCACCTCCTCCTCTTCCTCCTCCTCCTCTCTTTCTCTCTCTTTCTCTCTCTCTCTCTCTCTCTCTCTCTCTCTCTCTCTCTCTCTCTCTCTCTCTCTCTCTCTCTCTCTCTCTCTCTCTCTCTCTCTCTCTCTCTCTCTCTCTCTCTCTCTCTTTCATTTAGCATTTATCCAGCATCTTTCCCATACATCTTACGCTGTACTCCCAAGAGTTATACTATGAAGTCTCTCTTGCGCTCAGATCATCAACAACAGCTTGCTTGGTCAGAAATCGGGCCGAGATTGGCAAACATAGGGTCGATCCTGCAGCAGCTCATTCTCTTGCGATCACCTGGAAGTATTTCCAAGTGTATAAATAACAAAAAGGCTAAAGGAATGTAGTCAGCAACAGCTATCTCTCCGTACGGCCATTTTTATTTCTCAGAGTTTTGAAATACCCTGATGCGAAGTGTTAACCCCATGTGGGTTTATTTATTGCCTTACCTGAGGAACTATTCCCCCACTACCCTTGGAAATTACCAAGTGGGTGGGGAAGGGAAGTCGTCTGCTCTCCGCCAACCCCCTCCTGAGTCGTTCCTCCCCCTTGCGGGGGTCGTTCACCCTCTGGACGACGCCTCCGTTCCTTGCTGCTTAAGTTTTACTTCTTAACTGATATGGATCACCGGTGAGCCACCAGCACGACGCTCCTTCTTCCTCACTGAGTTTTATTTGAGTGACTGGTTCTCCCACGGTTTATTAGACTGGTTGTGACTCAGCCAGTTAAACCGGTGAGTGACAACCGGTTGACTGGGTGTTGCTAAACCGGTTTCACCGGTTGTCACTCAGCCGGTTTTAATTCAACCGACTGTCACTCAACCAGTTCGACCAATTGTCACACACAGCTTATTATGCCATTACGGCACCATCATCCCAGCACCACCATCCCAGCACCACCAACATCCCAGTACCACCACCACCTTCCCAGGATCACCATCCTAGAACCACCACCATCCCAGCACCACCATTCCAGCACCAACATCCCAGCATCACCATCCCAGCACCAACATCCCAGAAGCACTAACAGCTCACCCTAGCTTCCCCGTGTTGACAAACAACAACCATGGAACAATGCACTGCCATAAGACTGACACTATTCATCACAGTCCAAATTAATGTCCACCTCCAATTGCCCCACACCCGCACACTGGTCCAATAAACACAAGGACCATTACTCTCGGTGGGACCATTAATGGTCTGTGTTGGCTTTTACTGTGACTTATGTTAGTGTCGGTGATTCCTTGATAGCTACTATGTATCTGAGCGGTACTGCAGGATGACGCGAGGATCAATGCCGGAGTTGGTATTGTGTCAATGAGTGAGGCTCGGTGGTAATGTTTCATGGAGAATGGGAGAGGCGAATATTCTCTCTCTCTCTCTCTCTCTCTCTCTCTCTCTCTCTCTCTCTCTCTCTCTCTCTCTCTCTCTTTCTCTCTCTCTCTCTCTCTCTCTCTCTGTCTCTCTCTCTCTCTCTGTCTCTCTCTCTCTCTCTCTCTCTCTCTCTCTCTCTCTCTCTCTCTCTCTCTCTCTCTCTCTCTCTCTCTCTCCTTCTTACTCTCTCTCTCTCTCTCTCTCTTTCTCTCTCTCTCTCCTTCTTACTTTCTCTCTCTCTCTCTCACCTTCTGGAGGAACTCCAACCTTCAATCCTCCCAATTCAAACTCTGCCTTCACTACCAATATCAGTCACAATATTGTCCATTACAAAGAACCTGAGAGTTTTACTCACAAATGCAGACGGAGAGTTCAACAAAGCGAAAGAACCGAGATAATATAAAGTGTTAGAGAATTGATAACCATTAGTATCAGCAACGGCAGCAACGAAATTACCTAAAAACAATAACCAATGCAATATTCCCTGATAAATATCAGATAATAATTAAAAGAACACAGGCGGAGGAAGAGTGCGTTCTCTTACAAAAGAAAAATAATCGGTAGCAGATTGAAGAACTGAAGCATCAAATTGCAGTGGGCTCATACACTAAATCACATTTTTTTGTGGAAAAAAAAACAGGAGCAATATAACTGGTAGTGGAAGTAATCTACAATTCACAACAAGCAATCCAAACATGAACACGAGGATAAGCGTAAAGCCATAAAAAGCATCACTTGATTGGCAGGTTTAACTACGAATAAAGGAAAGCAAAAAACTTTTATTTACAGCCGGGACTACGAGCACAGAGAGAGAAAAAAAACGAGAGCCTAGAGACCTGCACAAAGAAAGAGACACGCAGAGAGAAACTCTGGGATTCAGTATCGAGAAACTAGGTTTCTCTAACACACTAAATATCCAACGAATTCGTAGATGATAGGAAAAGATGAGCCAACCAAATTAGACTTGATATTCAGCCGGAATGAAACTGACATCAAAAAACTAGACTGACAAGTCTAGAAACAAATCAATATGTTTTATACTTAAGCGACAGGAATAACAACAGACAAGAGATTAAGTCACCGAAGAAGCAAATACGGGAAAGTATGAGACTTCCTCTTACGAATGTAGTAAGACAACGAAACCTTGGAAAGTAAGATTAAATAAGATATATTTCTTTGAAATGAACAGAATTAACGGAAAGTTTTATTCTGTTAGGTGAAAAGGAGAAACACAAAGATATTCTACAGTTCAGTACGCCAAGTTCACAGGCGGAAGTAAGAACAGGAAAGCTCGTGAACAGCAAAGAAAGTTCAGGAAGGGGATTGAACAATCGTGTCAGCCCCACCGTGTTAGCACCACGGTGTCAGCACCACGGTGCTAGTGTCAGCACCGTGGCTAGTGTGGGAGTCGTATTACTTGATTTTAATACAGTAACAGAGTCGTACTGTCTCGCTATAGCCCTTCCGCTCTTCTCAAAATTTTATTTTTCCTTTCCCTCTTTTTCCCATTTCCGTCTTCTACCCTTTGTCTCCTACTCCTTCTCTCTTTTACCCTTAGTCATCATCTTCTCTTTCTCTTTCTTTCTCTCTCTCTCCCCTCTTCCTTACGTCTTGTATTTCCTCTAATCTCACACAAGATACGAAGGGAGGAAAAATTGAAAGAGGTATGTGGGAGGAACTACCTGGAACCCGACAATAGTCCAGACATATCTAAGACTGTTTGTAGACTCCACTCTATGAAATTTATTGTCTTAAATTGGCAATTTTGTGGCACTTTTAGAGAGAAGCTGGATGTGTTGCCAAGTGTGTGTGTATGTGTGTGTGTGTGTGTGTGTGTGTGTGTGTGTGTGTGTGTGTGTATGTGTGTATGTGTGTGTGTGTGTGTGTGTGTGTGTGTGTGTATGTGTGTATGTGTGTGTGTGTGTGTACTCACCTAATTGTACTCACCTAATTGTGGTTGCAGGGGTCGAGACTCAGCTCCTGGCCCCGCCTCTTCACTGATCGCTACTGGGTCCTCTCTCTCTCTGCTTCCTGAGCTTTGTCATACCTCTTCTTAAAACTATGTATGGTTCCTGCCTCCACTACTTCACTTGCTAGGCTATTCCACTTGCTAGGCTATTCCACTTGCTGACGACTCTATGACTGAAGAAATACTTCCTAACGTCCATGTGACTCGTCTGAGTCTTCAGCTTCCAGTTGTGACCCCTTGTCCCTGTGTCCCCTCTCTGGAACATCCTATCTCTGTCCACCTTGTCTATTCCCCGCAGTATCTTGTATGTCGTTATCATGTCTCCCCTGACCCTTCTGTCCTCCAGTGTCGTCAGTCCGATTTCCCTTAACCTTTCCTCGTACGACATTCCCTTGAGCTCTGGGACTAGCCTTGTTGCAAACCTTTGTACTTTCTCTAACTTCTTGACGTGCTTGACCAGGTGTGGGTTCCAGACTGGTGCTGCATACTCCAGTATGGGCCTAACATTCACAGTGTACAGTGTCTTGAACGATTCCTTATTAAGGTATCGGAACGCTATTCTCAGGTTTGCCAGGCGCCCGTATGCTGCAGCGGTTATTTGGTTGATGTGTGCCTCCGGTGATGTGCTCGGTGTTATGGTCACCCCAAGGTCTTTCTCCCTGAGTGAGGTCTGTAGTCTTTGTCCACCTAGCCTATACTCTGTCTGCGGTCTTCTTTGCCCCTCCCCAATCTTCATGACTTTGCATTTGGCTGGATTGAATTCGAGAAGCCAGTTACTGGACCACATGTCCAGCCTGTCCAGGTCTCTTTGCAGTCCTGCCTCATCCTCGTCCGATTTAATTCTTCTCATCAACTTCACGTCATCTGCGAACAAGGACACTTCAGAGTCTATTCCTTCCATCATGTCGTTCACATATATCAAAAATAGCACTGGTCCTAGAACTGACCCCTGTGGGACCCCGCTCGTAACAGGCGCCCACTGTGATACCTCTTCACGTACCATGACTCGTTGCTGCCTCCCTGTCAGGTATTCCCTTATCCATTGCAGTGCCCTAACTTTTACATGCGCCTGATCCTCCAGCTTCTGCACTAATCTCTTGTGGGGAACTGTGTCAAAGGCCTTCCTGCAGTCTAGGAAAACGCAATCTACCCACCCCTCTCTCTCGTGTCTTACTTCTGTTACCTTGTCATAAAACTCCAGGAGGTTTGTGATACAAGATTTGCCTTCCATGAACCCATGCTGGTTTTCATTTATAATCTTGTTCCTTTCCAGGTGTTCGACCACTCTCCTCCTGATAATCTTCTCCATGACTTTGCACACAATACATGTCAGAGACACAGGTCTGTAGTTTAGTACCTCGTTTCTGTTTCCTTTCTTAAATATGGGGACTACATTAGCTGTCTTCCATTTCTCAGGTAGTTGCCCAGTTTCAAGGGATGTGTTGAAGATTGTGGTTAGAGGCACGCACAGCATCTCTGCTCCTTCTCTAAGGACCCATGGGGAGATGTTGTTCGGTCCCATCGCCTTTGAGGTGTCAAGGTCACTTAAGAGCTTCTTCACCTCCTCCTCAGTTGTTCGTATGTCATCCAACACTTGTTGGTATATTCCCTCTTGATGTTCCCTTCTGTGCTGTCTTCCCACAGCTCTTCCTGTCTCTACTGTAAAAACTTCCTTAAATCTCCTGTTCAGATCCTCACATACCTCCTGATCATTTCTTGTGAGTTCTCCACCTTCTGTCCTTAATCTGATCACCTGGTCTTTGACTGTTGTCTTCCTCCTGATGTGGCTATACAACAGTTTCGGGTCAGTCTTGATTCTCGATGCTATGTCATTTTCATACTGTCGCTGGCCCTCCCTCCTTACCTGTGCGTACTCATTCCTGGCTCTGCGACTGATCTCCCTATTTTCGTGTGTTCTCTGCCTTCTGTACTTTTTCCATTCTCTATTGCACTTCGTTTTTGCCTCCTTACACCGTCGGGTAAACCAGGGGCTCGTTCTGGTCTTCCCGTTGTTACTGTTGCCCTTGGGAATAAACCTTTCCACTGCCTCCTTGCATTTTGTTGTTACATATTCCATCATTTCATTTACTGGCTTTCCTGCCAGTTCTCTGTCCCACTGGACCTCCCGCAGGAAGTTCTTCAACCCTATGTAGTCCCCTCTTTTATAGTCAGGCTTTTCCCATTCAACTCCTGTTATTCTCTCCACTTGCAGCTCTACTATGTATTCAAAGCACAGAACCACGTGGTCGCTAGCTCCTAGGGGACTCTCATACTTGATGTCCTCAATGTCTGAACTGCCCAGGGTGAACACAAGGTCCAATCTTGCTGGTTCATCCTCCCCTCTCACTCTGGTAGTGTCCTTAACATGTTGGTGCATGAGGTTTTCCAGCACCACGTCCAACATCCTGGCTCTCCATGTTTCGGGACCCCCATGTGGCTCCAGGTTTTCCCAGTCAATCTCAATGTGGTTGAAATCCCCCATAACCAGCAACTTTGCACTGCTGGAGTGAGCTCTTCTTGCCACCTCAGCAAGTGTGTCCACCATTGCTCTGTTGCTCTCTTCATATTCCTCTCTTGGCCTCCTGCAGTTCTGTGGTGGATTATACATCACTGCAATGACCACTTTGTGTTCCCCAGACTGAAGTGTACCTGCTATGTAGTCTCTTTCTCCCGTCTCATCTATGCCTTCCATTTTCTCGAATTTCCATCTGTTTTTTACGAGCAGAGCAACCCCACCTCCCCCCCTGCCCCTTCTATCTTTCCTCATGATCTGGTATCCTGGTGGGAAGATTGCATCTGTTATTGTCTCCGTGAGTTTTGTTTCTGTAACTGCTATGATGTCTGGGGACTTCTCATTGATTCTTTCTTGCCATTCCTCATGTTTATTCGTTAATCCATCTGCATTTGTGTACCAAACCTTCAACTTCTGTTCTAATACTGTAACTGTCGTGCGGGGGGTGGAAACAGAGGGATCGATGTGTGATGGTTGGTTTGGATTGTTCAGTTGCCTTGGGGGTGTCTTGGCTGGAGTCCTTCTGCAAGTGTTTCTGGGGGGTGTGCTTGTCCTTCCATTTGATCCTGTGTTATTCTGCTCTCCTTTTTCATTTCCTCCCATTTCTCCTTTCGTTTTTGAACTCTCTCTTTCATTGTCTTCCTTTCGTCCTGTGTTCTGTCTCGATCGAGGTACACACTCCGGAACTCCTGCTTGCCTCTCAGCTGTGCTTTCTCCTGCAGGATCATGGTTCGGGTTGATTCTGCCTTGAAAATTACCTTGAGAGGCCGATTCCTTTTCTTTGTGAACCACCCAATTCTCCGAAAATTTGCCACCTGGGTCATGTCCCCCTCGCCTATCACCTTCATGATATCTTCAATCACTTTTTTCTCCTCCTGCTTTCTTTCATCATAAGTTTCCCCTTTAGCTTCGTCTAGCCCATAGACAAACACGGATCTTTCCCTTTCCACCTCCCACTGTGACTCCCATTGCATCCTCTGATGTGTTTTAGTTCCTTCCCGTGGAGTGTTTCTTCCTTCAGTCCATTCCCTAGTTATGGCCCCTATGCTTCTTGGTTTGTCCTTCCTGCTCACCTGTTCCTGGCCCCCACAGGTATCTGGTAAGGTCCTTGCACATGTCCTAGTTCCTTCAATATCTTCCAACCTCTCATTCTGTCCTAGTGTGCTCCCTGTCTTTGTTTTGGCCCCATGTGGGTTTGACAGGACCTCTGCATGCAGTTTAGTTTCCATGCTTCCTTCAGACCTGTTGTCTGTGTTTGATGTAGCCATTGCCGATGCTACTTCTGTAATATCTTTGTCTCTGTGCTGTTTCAGATGTCTCAGCTCCTTTCTAATCTCTCTATCTTGATTTCTGCTGCTGTGGCCTGTTGCTTCCACCTTCTGCATTCTGCTGCTAACCTCTCTTCCATCTTCCTTTCCAGCTCATCTAGTCTCCTTCCCCAGTCTTCCTCCCTTTTTTTGAGCTCTACCTCCCATCCCTCCCTCCCAGATTCGCCCCTTGTCCTCATCCTGGTTCTAGGTTCCCCCGTTGCTCCACAGAAGGGGGGGACGGGTGGTTAGGAGGAGGGGAATAGATGGTTAGGAGGAGAGGGGATGGATGGTTGTGGGGGAGGGGGAGGATGGTTATTGGAGAGGTAGAGATAGTTGGGGGAGGGGGTTAGATGGTTTGAGGGAGAGAGGGGATGGATGGTTATGGGGGAGGGGGAGGATGGTTATTGGAGGGAGGGAGGTAATTGGGGGGTTAGACGGTTTGGGGAGGGGTTAGGTGGTTTGGGGGAGGGGTAGGTGGCTAAGGTGAGGTGGTTAGGGAAGGGGGAGAGGTGGTTAGGGGAGGGGGGGGTACGTGTTTGTGTCAAGTGTTTGTGTCAAGTGGTGGAGGGTGTGTGTGGGTGTGTGTGTGTGTGTGTGTATGTGTATGTGTGTGTATGTGTGTGTGTGTGTGTGTGGTGTGTGTGTGTGTGGTGTGTGTGTGTGGCGTGTGTGTGTGGTGTGTGTGTGTGTGGTGTGTGTGTGTGGTGTGTGTGTGGTGTGTGTGTGTGTGTGGTGTGTGTGTGTGTGTGGTGTGTGTGTGTGGTGTGTGTGTGGTGTGTGTGTGTGTGTGTGGGGTGTGTATGTGTGGTGTGTGTGTGTGTGGTGTGTGTGTGGTGTGTGTGTGTGTGTGGTGTGTGTGTGTGGTGTGTGTGTGTGTGTGGTGTGCGTGTGTGTGTGTGGGTGTATATGTGTGTGTATGTGCGTGTGCGTGTGTGTGTGTGTGTGTGTACTCACCTAGTTGTACTCACCTAGTTGAGGTTGCGGGGGTCGAGTCCGAGCACCTGGCCCCGCCTCTTCACTGATCGCTACTACGTCACTCTCCCTGAACCTTGAGCTTTATCATACCTCTGCTTAAAGCTATGTATGGATCCTGCCTCCACTACATCGCTTCCCAAACTATTCCACTTACTGACTACTCTGTGGCTGAAGAAATACTTCCTAACATCCCTGTGATTCATCTGTGTCTTCAACTTCCAACTGTGTCCCCTTGTTACTGTGTCCAATCTCTGGAACATCCTGTCTTTGTCCACCTTGTCAATTCCTCTCAGTATTTTGTATGTCGTTATCATGTCCCCCCTTTCTCTCCTGTCCTCCAGTGTCGTCAGGTTGATTTCCCTTAACCTCTCCTCGTAGGACATACCTCTTAGCTCTGGGACTAATCTTGTTGCAAACCTTTGCACTTTCTCTAGTTTCTTTACGTGCTTGGCTAGGTGTGGGTTCCAAACTGGTGCCGCATACTCCAATATGGGCCTAACGTACACGGTGTACAGGGTCCTGAACGATTCCTTATTAAGATGTCGAAATGCTGTTCTGAGGTTTGCTAGGCGCCCATATGCTGCAGCAGTTATTTGGTTGATGTGCGCTTCAGTAGATGTGCCTGGTGTTATACTCACCCCAAGATCTTTTTCCTTGAGTGAGGTTTGTAGTCTCTGGCCCCCCTAGACTGTACTCCGTCTGCGGTCTTCTTTGCCCTTCCCCAATCTTCATGACTTTGCACTTGGTGGGATTGAACTCCAGGAGCCAATTGCTGGACCAGGTCTGCAGCCTGTCCAGATCCCTTTGTAGTTCTGCCTGGTCTTCGATCGAGTGAATTCTTCTCATCAACTTCACGTCATCTGCAAACAGGGACACCTCAGAGTCTATTCCTTCCGTCATGTCGTTCACAAATACCAGAAACAGCACTGGTCCTAGGACTGACCCCTGTGGGACCCCGCTGGTCACAGGTGCCCACTCTGACACCTCACCACGTACCATGACTCGCTGCTGTCTTCCTGACAAGTATTCCCTGATCCATTGTAGTGCCTTCCCTGTTATCCCTGCTTGGTCCTCCAGTTTTTGCACCAATCTCTTGTGTGGAACTGTGTCAAACGCCTTCTTGCAGTCCAAGAAAATGCAATCCACCCACCCCTCTCTCTCTTGTCTTACTGCTGTCACCATGTCATAGAACTCCAGTAGGTTTGTGACACAGGATTTCCCGTCCCTGAAACCATGTTGGCTGCTGTTGATGAGATCGTTCCTTTCTAGGTGTTCCACCACTCTTCTCCTGATAATCTTCTCCATGATTTTGCATACTATACATGTCAGTGACACTGGTCTGTAGTTTAATGCTTCATGTCTGTCTCCTTTTTTAAAGATTGGGACTACATTTGCTGTCTTCCATGCCTCAGGCAATCTCCCTGTTTCGATAGATGTATTGAATATTGTTGTTAGGGGTACACATGTGTGTGTGTGTGTGTGTGTACTCACCTAGTTGTACTCACCTAGTTGAGGTTGCGGGGGTCGAGTCCGAGCTCCTGGCCCCGCCTCTTCACTGATCGCTACTAGGTCACTCTCCCTGAGCCGTGAGCTTTATCATACCTCTGCTTAAAGCTATGTATGGATCCTGCCTCCACTACATCGCTTCCCAAACTATTCCACTTACTGACTACTCTGTGGCTGAAGAAATACTTCCTGTGTGTGTGTGTGTGTGTGTGTGTGTGTGTGTGTGTGTGTGTGTGTGTGTGTGTGTGTGTGTGTGTGTGTGTGTGTGTGTATGTGTGTGTGTGTGTGTGTGTGTGTGTGTGTGTGTGTGTGTGTGTGTGTGTGTGTGTGTGTGTATGTGTGTGTGTGCGTGTGTGTGCGTGTGTGTGTGTGTGTGTGTGTGTGTGTGTGTGTGTGTGTGTGTGTGTGTGTGTGTATCTGTGTGTGTGTGTGTGTGTGTGTGTGTGTGTGTGTGTGTGTGTGTGTGTGTGTGTGTGTGTGTGTGTGTGTGTGTGTGTGTGTGTGTGTGTGTGTGCACCTTTAGTTCACCTGACTCCCGTCTGTGTCAGGCCACTTGAACATCGTGTCTACCTCAGCCTTAATTGGATGAAGCTACATACACGCTTAAGGGATTTAAAAAGATTCATTAGATACGGGAATGAACGCGCTTGCCTCAGTCTAGATGCTGATTGAGCTCTTAATTTAGTGAGTTGGGATTTATATTGAGGGGGATTTAGCGAAAAAGAATTTTTCTGGAGAGAATAAAGTAGGGCATTTTTGTGTTGAAAGTGAAGTCAGAGGATTACGCAGCAATCTCTAGCAACAGAGTACTGTGATTAAATGATTCAGTTCGTTTCTGTGTGTCTGTGTGTTCCTGTGTGTCTCTGTATGTCTCTGTGTGTCCCTGTCTGTGTGTGTCTCTGTATGTCCCTGTGTGTCTGTGTCTCTTTGTGTCTCTGTGTGTTTCTGCGCGTCTCTGTGTGTCCATCTGTGTCTGTGTGAGTCTGTGTGTGTGTTTTTGTGTGTGTCTTTCTCTGTGTCTCTCTCTCTTTGTATGTGTGTGTATCTATGTGTGTTTCTGTTACTCTCTGTGTATGTCTGTACTCACCTATTTGTCGTTGCAGGGGTCGATTCACTGGTCACGGATTAGGGAATAAACACACACGATGGGTGGCTTGGTAACTTATATTGACTGTAAAATAAGGGGAACGCCAAGTCAAAGCTGCCTCCTCTCTATCGTCTTGACTTGAACTGAGCTGACGAGTGCCTGGAAGGCGAGTGGCATTCAAATAATACTAGGTCAGCAGTAACGCTCAATGATACAGTGATTCACTCAGGGAGGTGAATCAGTAACGGTTACTATGAGTACAGTATCCAGTACTAACATGCTGGGGATAACTGCACAAGAATATCACATAAGGGAATGAGTAACACTACTGACAGCTCGGTCATGTTACGTATGGCGTCTCGACATACAACTAATACAAACTAGAGGCAATAGGGGTACGACTTGGGGCTGTTCTATACAATGTCAAAGTACACAAATATTGAACATTATAGCATACATAAGGATATCAGGTCTACTCTCTCCCTGCCCTGTGTATGCTTATCTGTATGTGTGTGTGTGTCTGTCTTTGTGCAGGTCTCTGTGTCTGTATGTATGTGTATATGTGTGTATCTTCATTTGTTTGTCTGCGTGTGTGTGATCGCTGATCAGTGTTTGTAGGGGTCTAATCTCGGCTCCAGGTGCTACCTTCAACATCGTTGACCAGTGTTACTGACTTCTGTGCACTTGAGCACAATCATGAAGAAAATTGTTCTGGTATGCAGAATTTCGATTGTGTAGTACCAGTGAGTGTAGTCTAGAGTGAGAGACTGCTATAGTAGTCTAAGGTGATGACTGCTACAGTAGTGTAGGGTGATGCCTGCTACAGTAGTCTAGGGTGATGACTGCTACAGTAGTGTAGGGTGATGACTGCTATAGAAGTCTAGGGTGATGACTGCTACAGTAGTGCAGGGTGATGCCTGCTACAGTAATCTAGGGTGATGACTGCTGCAGTAGTCTAGGGTGATGACTGCTACAGTAGTCTAGGGTGATGACTGCTACAGTAGTTTAGGATGACGCCTGCTACAGTAGTCTAGGATGATGAATGCTACAGTAGTCTAGGGTGATGACTGCTACAGTAGTCTAGGATGATGACTGCTACAGTAGTTCAGGGTAATGACTGCTGCAGTAATCTAGAGTGACGACTGCTACAGTAGTCTAGGGTGATGACTGCTACAGTAGTCTAGGGTGACGACTGCTACAGTAGTCTAAGGTGATGGCTGTTGCAGTAGTCTAGGGTGACGACTGCTACAGTAGTCTAAGGTGATGGCTGTTGCAGTAGTCTAGGGTGACGACTGCTACAGTAGTCTAGGGTGACGACTGCTACAGTAGTCAAGGGTGATGACTGCTACAGTAATCTAGGGTGATGACTGCTACAGTAGTCTAGGGTGACGAATGATACAGTAGTCTAGGGTGACGACTGCTACAGTAGTCTAAGGTGATGGCTGTTGCAGTAGTCTAGGGTGACGACTGCTACAGTAATCTAGGGTGATGACTGCTACAGTAGTCTAGGGTGACGAATGATACAGTAGTCTAGGGTGATGACTGCTACAGTAGTCTAGGATGACGACTGCTACAGTAGTCTAGGGTGATGACTGCTACAGTAGTCTAGGGTGTCGACTGCTACAGTAGTCTAAGGTGATAGCTGTTGCAGTAGTCTAGGGTGACGAGTGCTACAGTAATCTAGGGTGATGACTGCTACAGTAGTCTAGGGTGACGAATGATACAGTAGTATAGGGTGATGACTGCTACAGTAGTCTAGGATGACGACTGCTACAGTAGTCTAGGGTGATGACTGCTACAGTAGTCTAGGGTGACGACTGCTACAGTAGTCTAAGGTGATGGCTGTTGCAGTAGTCTAGGGTGACGACTGCTACAGTAATCTAGGGTGATGACTGCTACAGTAGTATAGGGTGACGAATGATACAGTAGTCTAGGGTGACGACTGCTTCAGTAGTCTAGGATGATGACTGCTACAGTAGTCTAGGATGACGACTGTTACGGTAGTCTACAGTGATGACTGCTATAGTAGTCTAGGGTGATGACTGCTACAGTAGTCTAGGGTGACGAATGATACAGTAGTCTAGGGTGACGACTGCTTCAGTAGTCAAGGATGATAACTGCTACAGTAGTCTAGGATGACGACTGTTACGGTAGTCTACAGTGATGACTGGTATAGTAGTCTAGGGTGATGACTGCTACAGTAGTCTAGGATGATGACTGATACAGTAGTCCAGGGTGATGACTGCTACAATAGTCTAGGGTGATAACTGCTACAGTAGTCTAGGGTGATGAGTGCTACAGTAGTCTAGGGTAACGAAAGCTACAGTAATCTAAGGTGATGACTGCTGCAGTAGTCTAGGATGATGACTGCTACAGTAGTCTAGGGTGATGACTGCTACAGTAGTCTAGGATGATGACTGCTACAGCAGTCCAGGGTGATGACTGCGACAGTACTTTAGGGTGATGACTGCTACAGTAGTCTAGGGTGATGACTGCTACAGTAGTCTAGGGTAACGACTGCTACAGTAATCTAGGGTGATGACTGCTGCAGTAGTCTAGGGTGATGACTGCTACAGTAGTCTAGGATGATGACTGATACAGTAGTTTAGGGTGACGCCTGCTACAGTAGTCTAGGATGATGAATGCTACAGTAGTCTAGGGTGATGACTGCTACAGTAGTCAAGGATGGCGACTGCTACAGTAGTTCAGGGTAATGACTGCTGCAGTAGTCTAGAGTGACGACTGCTACAGTAGTCTAGGGTGATGATTGCTGCAGTAGTCTAGGGTGACGATTGCGACAGTAGTCTAGGGTGATGACTGCTACAGCAGACTAGGGAGACGACTGTTACAGTAGTCTAGGATGATGACTGCTACAGTAGCCTAGGGTGGTGACTGCTGCAGTAGTCTAGGGTGATTACTGCTTCAGTAATCTAGGGTGATGACTGCTGCAGTAGTCTAGGGTGACGACTGCTACAGTAGTCTAGGGTGATGACTGCTACAGTAGTCTAGGGTGATGACTGCTACAGTAGTATAGGGTGATGACTGCTACAGTAGTCTAGGGTGATGACTGCTACAGTAGTCTATGGTGATGACTGATACAGTAGTCTAGGGTGACGACTGCTACAGTAGTCTAGAGTGATGATTGCTGCAGTAGTGTAGGGTGACGACTGCGACAGTAGTCTAGGGTGATGACTGCTACAGTTGTCTAGGATGATGACTGCTTCAGTAATCTAGGGTGATGACTGCTGCAGTAGTCTAGGGTGACGACTGATACAGTAGTCTAGGATGATGACTGTTACAGTAGTCTAGGGTGATGACTGCTACAGCAGTCTACGGTGACGTCTGCTACAGTAGTCTAGGGTGATGACTGCTGCAGTAGTCTAGGGTGACGACTGATACAGTAGTCTAGGGTGATGACTGTTACAGTAGTTTAGGGTGATGACTGCTACAGCAGTCTACGGTGACGATTGCTACAGTAGTCTAGGGTGATGACTGCTACAGTAATGTAGGGTGATGACTGATACAGTAGTCTAGAGTGACGACTGCTACTGTAGTCTGGGGTGACCACTACTATTGTAATCCAGAGTGATGACTACTTCAAAGAACGACTACCTCACCCTTCAAGGATGACTACATCATCCTTCAAGGACGACTACCTCATCCTTCAAGGACGACTACCTCACCCTTCAAGGACGACTACCTCACCCTTTAAGGACGAATACCTCAAGCTTCAAGGACTACTACCTCACCTTTCAAGGACGACTACCTTACCCTTCAAGGACGACTACCTCAAGCTTCAAGGACGACTACCTCATCCTTCATGGACGACTACCTCACTCTTCAAGGACGACTACCTCACCCTTCAAGGACGACTACCTCACCTTAAAGGACGACTACCTCACCCTTCAAGGACTACTACCTCACCCTTCAAGGACGACTACCTCAAGCTTCAAGAACGACTACCTCACCCTTCAAGGACGACTACCTCACCCTTCAAGGACGGCTACCTTACCCTTCAAGGACGACTACCTCACCCTTCAAGGACGACTACCTCACCCTTCAAGGACGACTACCTCACCCTTCAAGGACGACTACCTCAAGCTTCAAGGACGACTACCTCACCCTTCAAGGACGACTAATTCACCCTTCAAGGACGACTAC
>NC_091331.1:8346783-8376783 GCF_038502225.1 Cherax quadricarinatus | reverse complement strand
TCATCTGCAAACAGGGACACCTCAGAGTCTATTCCTTCCGTCATGTCGTTCACAAATATCAGAAACAGCACTGGTCCTAGGACTGACCCCTGCGGGACCCCGCTGGTCACAGGTGCCCACTCTGACACCTCGCCACGTACCATGACTCGCTGCTGTCTTCCTGACAAGTATTCCCTGATCCATTGTAGTGCCTTCCCTGTTATCCCTGCTTGGTCCTCCAGTTTTTGCACCAATCTCTTGTGTGGAACTGTGTCAAACGCCTTCTTTCAGTCCAAGAAAATGCAATCCACCCACCCCTCTCTCTCTTGTCTTACTGCTGTCACCATGTCATAGAACTCCAGTAGGTTTGTGACACAGGATTTCCCGTCCCTGAAACCATGCTGGCTGCTGTTGATGAGATCATTCCTTTCTAGGTGTTCCACCACTCTTCTCCTGATAATCTTCTCCATGATTTTGCATACTATACATGTCAGTGACACTGGTCTGTAGTTTAGTGCTTCATGTCTGTCTCCTTTTTTAAAGATTGGGACTACATTTGCTGTCTTCCATGCCTCAGGCAATCTCCCTGTTTCGATAGATGTATTGAATATTGTTGTTAGGGGTACACATAGCGCCTCTGCTCCCTCTCTCAATACCCATGGGGAGATGTTATCTGGCCCCATTGCCTTTGAGGTATCTAGCTCACTCAGAAGCCTCTTCACTTCTTCCTCGGTTGTGTGCACTGTGTCCAGCACTTGGTGGTGTGCCCCACCTCTCCGTCTTTCTGGAGTCCCTTCTGTCTCCTCTGTGAACACTTCTTTGAATCTCTTGTTGAGTTCTTCACATACTTCACGGTCATTTCCTGTTGTCTCTCCTCCTTCCTTCCTTAGCCTGATTACCTGGTCCTTGACTGTTGTTTTCCTCCTGATGTGGCTGTACAACAGTTTCGGGTCAGATTTGGCTTTCGCTGCTATGTCATTTTCATATTGTCTTTGGGCCTCCCTTCTTATCTGTGCATATTCGTTTCTGGCTCTACGACTGTTCTCCTTATTCTCCTGGGTCCTTTGCCTTCTATATTTCTTCCATTCCCTAGCACACTTGGTTTTTGCCTCCCTGCACCTTTGGGTAAACCATGGGCTCATCCTGGCTTTTTCATTACTCCTGTTACCCTTGGGTACAAACCTCTCCTCAGCCTCCTTGCATTTTGTTGCTACATATTCCATCATCTCATTAACTGGCTTCCCTGCCAGTTCTCTGTTCCACTGAACCCCGTTCAGGTAGTTCCTCATTCCTGTGTAGTCCCCTTTCTTGTAGTTTGGCTTCATTCGTCCTGGCCTTCCTGCTTCTCCCTCCACTTGTAGCTCTACTGTGTATTCGAAGCTTAAAACCACATGGTCACTGGCCCCAAGGGGTCTTTCATATGCGATGTCCTCGATATCTGCACTACTGAAGGTGAATACTAAGTCCAGCCTTGCTGGTTCATCCTCTCCTCTCTCTCTTGTAGTGTCCCTTACGTGTTGGTACATGAAGTTCTCCAGTACCACCTCCATCATCTTAGCCCTCCATGTATCTTGGCCCCCATGTGGGTCCAAGTTCTCCCAATCGATCTCCTTGTGGTTAAAGTCACCCATGATCAGGAGCTTTGCCCTGCATGCATGAGCTCTTCTGGCCACTCTAGCCAGTGTGTCAACCATCTCTCTATTGCTCTCGTCGTTCTCTTGCCTTGGCCTCCTGCTGTTCTGTGGTGGGTTATACATCACTGCTATTACCACCTTGGGACCTCCAGAGTGAAGTGTTCCCACTATGTAATCACTTTCTTCTCCGCTATCTCCTCTCTCCAGCTCATCAAAATTCCAGCGATTTTTGATCAGCAACGCCACTCCTCCACCCCCCCTGTTCCCTCTGTCTTTCCTCAGGATTTGGTATCCCGTTGGAAAGATGGCATCTGTTATCATACCTGTAAGCTTGGTTTCTGTAAGAGCTATGATGTCCGGTGATGCTTCTTTGACCCTTTCGTGCCACTCCTCCCACTTATTTGTTATTCCATCAGCGTTTGTGTACCATACCTTCAGTTTCCTTTCCAACACTGTGGATTGGGGGGCCTGTGGGGGTGGGAGACCTGGTGGCATACTGTGGGATTCTATAGCTCGATGTTGGGTGGAGGCTGTGGGTATGGATTGTAGTGTGTGTTGGGATGGTGTGATAGGTTGTATGGTTCTGAGAGTAGTTGTGTGTGTGCTTGCCCTTGCTGTTCTGTCCTGCTCTGACTGACCTCTGCTGATTCCCTCCTTGTCTCTTTTCCTAGCTCCTTTCGTTTTTTTGTCCTCTCCCTCAGCTGCTGTCGCTCTGATTTTGTTCTGTCTCTGTCTAGGAACACCCTCTTGTACTCTTCCGAGTATTTCAATCGTGGTTTCTCTTGGAGGATCCTGTTCCGCACTGTTTCCGTCCTGAGAATCAGCTTGATTGGTCGGTTTCTCCCCTTCGAGTACCCCCCTATTCTCTGAAAATTTACAATCTCGTCCATCTCTTCACCTATTTCCGTGATGATTTTCTCAATCTCCTTTCCTTCTTCCTGCTTCCTTTCAGTGTGTGTCCTTTCCTCTCTCTCCTGAAGCCCATGGATAAACACTGATTTTGCCCTTTCTTCCTCCCATTGCCTCACCCTCTGTGACTCTGGATCCTGCCTGTATGTGGTCAGTTCCTCCCTTGATTTTTCCAGTGGCTCTTGATAGCCTTGTTGTGCCTCAGCATTCGACCTATCACCCTCTCCATCTGCAACCAGCTGATCTTCCCTTTCACTCCTTGGTCCTCCTTGGCAAATTGATGTGACCTTAGCATAATTCATAATTCCTTCCTTCCTGTTCAGCCTCGCAGCTTCATATGCTGTGTCTTCTCTGGTCACTGCCCCTGTAACTCGCTCCAGCCTATTTATCTCAACTTCTAGGACCCTTATCTTGGCTACTGCAGTTTCGACTTGTGCCTCCCAATTCTTTGTTTCCTGCTCCAACCTCCTTTCCAATTTCACAGAGAGCTCTTTCTCCATTTTTTCAGAAAGCTCTCCTAATTTTCTCTCCCACTCTTGTTCCATCCTTTTCCACTGCTCCTCCATCCACTCCTCCCTACCCGAACCATTCTCATCTGATCCTTGGTTCCTGCGAGTCCCCACCATTTTTTTTTTTTTTTTTTTTTTTTTTTTTTTTTTTTTTTTTTTTTTTAAGTGTAGGAGAGGGGAGAGTTAGAAGGGAAAATGGGGACGAGAGAGAGCAAGAGAGATAGAGAGCAAGAGAGAGAGAGAGCAAGAGAGGGAGAGAGCAAGAGAGAGAGCGAGAGAGAGAGCAAGAGAGAGAGCAAGAGAGAGAGAGAGAGCAAGAGAGAGAGCAAGAGAGAGAGCAAGAGAGAGAGCAAGAGAGAGAGCAAGAGAGAGAGAGAGAGCAAGAGAGCAAGAGAGAGAGAGAGCAAGAGAGAGAGAGAGCAAGTGTGTGTGTGTGTGTGTGTGTGTGTGTGTGTGTATGTGTGTGTGTGTATGTCTGTCTGTCGGTGTATGTATGTATATATTGAGTTAATATTATTTTTTTTTTAAATGTTATGAAAATATATTACATACATAAATATATTACGCGCATAATAGCATACGCAAGAACATTCACGTTGAGGATCCTCATATTATTCTATGTTGACAACACATCTTCCTCTGTTAACAGTGATGTGGAAAATACTGTATATATTTTCCCGAAGTTCAGTATTTATATGTAAATAGATGGCCATACTGTATTTAATAATATTTATGTCATAGAAAACGGAAAGCCTGCGTCTGCGTAGAAGGAGACTCGCCATCTTGGTTTTGAATTGGATACAACGTTAATATAATGGGAAGAATTTTTTGTGCTCTAGAGGTTAAAATTGGATTGACACCTCTCAAATAGGAGGCGAAATTGTTGGATGTGGATTCCTGCATAACTTGAGATATCAGACGTCTGGACAAGACAGCTCCAGGAACCTCAGATAAGCTTTCTAGATTTGTGTATAATTCTGGCCAGTGTTTTCATAAATTTAGTTAGTGAGGTTTTTCTGAGTATGATACAACTTAATATCCAGTCAAATTGGTGAGTGATATTAAGATATATTTTCCTTCTGTTATGTATATGTGAATTTATATATAATCATTTTTTAATATACAGTCCACAAATTTATATATTTACCAGAATTCCTGGTGATGTATAATTCATTTAATTAATAGGTCCAGAGCAACTTGTGGATATGACAGTGGTAGGTATCGAAGGGGGACATTTTTGCGACCTAGGTGTCCCAAATTCCTACATGTCTAACTGATAAATAATAATTATCTATGCTCATTTATTGTTATGTACATAATTATACATACAGATAAATGCAATTTTCCACAAGTGACATGAATTTCTTCATGTCAGTTACATAATCATACAAGCATCCCTAAGATTTTATGCCTCGCAGTGCACAGTATAATTGTGTTACAGTATTAGCAGGTCCTTCATCCAGTCACTGGATTCTGCACCAGAATCCCGAAGGCCCCAGAATGTACATTCTAGTTTATATTTTTTCTCGTCCCTAAATCAACATTTCAGTCACCACCACATAGTCAACTACTGCACATACCAGCGCCTTTGCTACGTCATTTGGTTTAGGGATAGGTTCAGCGCGTTAGAGCGGTTAGAGAGGTCAGTGAAGGAGAAGCAGGGGAAGGCAATGTTAGATAGGCGAGGTAGGGCAGTGTTGGAAAGACGAAGGAGGGCAGGGTTGGAAAGACGAGGAAGGGCAGTGTTGGAAAGGCCAGAGAGGGAATTGTTGGTAAGACGAGGAAGGGCAGGCAGTGTTTGAGGATATGGGTTGAGCAACACCTCACACTTGTGGCAGAGGAACTCGCAGTAAACAGCCATTACAAAGAAAGTTTCCCTGTACCCTCTACGTGGCTGTCGCCTCCCAACGACTCTCTTAAGATTTTTATTTTCCGCTGTTGCCAATTTACGTTTCTTCCATCCACTTACCTTTGTTCCTTTTCTTGCTCCAGCCTCTACCTTAATTATCCTGGCTTGCAATACGTTATATAGATTCTAGTTTGGTTATCATTGTTGGTATCAACGTATCATAGCTTCTACCTTGACTATTATAATATGATATCTTCATCTGACTGGTCTCTAATGCGTTATTAAAGTTTCTGCCTTGGCAATCCAAACTTGAAATATTATCATAGCTTCTGCCTTGGCTATTATAGCCTGATATGTTATTATAGCTTCTGCCTCAACTATCCTAGCCAGTAATATGTTGTTATATACGTACATTAGTAAAACAGTATTTCGACCATTAGGTGAGAGTAATACTTGCTTAGATATTTATACAATTAACCTCCAAAGGCAGAAAGTGCATGGAAACATTTATGCTTCTGGACACAATGCCACTCTATGGAAGGGTTAGATTTTTTTAGAGAAAGTTCAGCTTCAAGCATTAAAAAAATATCATACGGGCGCCAGGAAATAGGGAAACTAAAATCGTTAACTCTAGGAATAAACTTTTCCCAAGCTTACGTTAACTACGAAAGTACGGCTCAAAAAAGTATCCTAGCATTATCTCCGTACATGGGTTCATCCCCACCAATATCCAGTTTTTAGCTTCATTTACCTCACTCTACCAGGAGGTAAACCAAGTATACTTTGCTAGCTAGCCACGCACTGCTAGCCACACTCTGCTAGCCACACACTGCTAGCAAGGGTGTACAATGGAGAGAATTTCAGCACTAAGTGTGGAAGTTCCTCTGAACGCTGACAACTAGGCTGTACGTAGCTCGTAAATATTCCTCTCTAGTGTCAAAAATCTTGGGAAATAGGAGCTGGGAGGGAGCTTAGGCGTACACTAGTGCCTGGAGCAGTTACCTCTTACAAAATATTTAGTAAGTTTGTGCGAATACATTTCCTCTCTGTGAAGAAATAATAGTAATAATCATAAAAAAATAATTATGTTGGTAATAATAAAATACATGATGTTAATAATAATAATAATTTTTAGATATTAAGTCTATCTCTTGCACGGGGTTATATATATATATATATATATATATATATATATATATATATATATATATATATATATATATATATATATATATATATATATACATATATATACATATATATATTGTTCAGTATCTTGGTGGTGCTGAGAATCGTCGAAAATGCGTTCAGCATCGTTGTATCGTGTTCAGAATCGTGCTGTGCTGGGAATCGTTGAAGTGTGTTCATCCGCCAGCGAGGAGAGAGTGGAAGACCAAGGGAATGGATGGCAATGCCTGTAATTGATAGGGGAAAAGAGTGGTTTTGTAATCTCCTTAAGAGACTCCCTTCCTGATCCCTTGCTGACGACCGTCACATACCTTCCAACTAATTGGCTTAACTGGCAACAGAGACCTGAATGGTGAACGATCAAACTGTTAGAGCTAGCCAGAAGCACAACATCTAAATCTATATAAAGAGCTGGACAGCGTTTTATCTTTTAGAGGGTTGACAAGTGGCACTGCAGTGCATATATAGAATGCTGAATGAAAATTGCAATACATAGGGTACTGAATGAACGTTGCAATGCATATAATAGGATACTGAATGAACATTGCATGTAACGAATACTGACTGAACATTACATTGCATATATAGGGTATTCAACAAATATTGCAGTCGAGAAGTCTGGTTGAGTGTGTCTGTAGCTTCCCCCATTCTTCTCGCCCCAGCACTTCCTTCAATATGTTAGCATCCTGACTAGAAGCTACTGTACTTTGAGACTACGAACTGTTTACCCTCTGAACGCTTGCTGACCGCAGCAGAAAAGCAAGCAACAAGCCTAGCTAACAACTGACTCAACAGCAAAGACAGCTAAATTTGCTAGAAAAGATCGCTATCAAGCACAAAACAGTAGCTAACATAATGCTCACAGCAAAAGTACCTAAAATTAACATAGGAAAATGATTTCGTTTACAATCTGTGTGCAAATTTTAGCAATTAGATGGGGATAAGCACTATATTATACACATTAGAATGTGTAAAAAGCTGGTTCTAGCTTCTCGAATGTTAATGATCCAAGAGAATTAAACACCCCAGCGTTGCTTGGTAATAATTTTCCCAGAGCTGCCATGAGCCTCAGAGGCTGTCGGGCGTACACTGTAAGAATCTTGGAATTTGGGAGTAAAGTAGAAAGAAAAGTGATACTCTCTTTCAGGATAGTCGTTGGACGTAGCAGGCTTCGGGATAGTACGTAGCAGGCTTCAGGATGGTCGTTGGACGTAGCAGGCTTCGGGGTGGTCGTTGGACGTAGCAGGCTTCGGGGTGGTCGTTGGACGTAGCAGGGTTCGGGATGATCGTCGGCTGTAGCAGGCTTCAGGATGATCATTGCGTGGCCTGACAGATAACCGACAGACATTTGACTGACATACATTTGACCGAAGGACAGTTGGCTGAATGGACATTACGCTGACAGCCATTTGGCCGAACAGACAAATGACCTAACGGATAATTAATTAACATACTGTGATGAAGGCTAGTTCGGCGTTATATCCATTCGGTGAAATGTCCGTCGGTGAAATGTCCGTTCGGTCAAACGTCTCTGGGTGAAATGTCCGTTCGGTCAAACGTCTCTGGGTGAAATGTCCGTCGGCGAAGCGTCCGTAGGCCAAATATCCGAAAGCCGGTAGTTGGACGTAGCAGACTTCAGGATTGTTGTTGACACGTGGTCATCACCCGTCCGCTTAACCCCACGCATCATGCCAGTGTTGTACAAACAGTCAAATGGGTGACTATTTAAGACGCCTTGACCAGCTGAATTACGACTGATTTACATCTGGCAAATATCTGAGTCAGACAACACCCTACTGTTTTCTGACGAGCAAACAACGTCACCTGTGGGTGATGCTATCCAACTTAAAAAAATATATATATAAAAAGCCGTACATATAAGCTAGACAAATAGTATACTATAAACTATGACATTTTTTAGCTAAAAATAGCTCAGTTACTACGTCAAAATTATAAGTTTATACGCATCCCTTAATGACTATTCCCTCGGATTGGTCCCACACCTCAACCGAGTCACATCATCAACGGTGACAGAAGGTAAATGCAAATTTGTAATTAATACGGGTAAATAGAAGGTTGTGCTCGTTGCTGGGGGCCATGATCGACCAGTGTGTGTGTAGAGAGCAGAGAGCACAACGACCTCATCATCACAGCTGTTCCGTAGAGAACGAGGCTGTTTGCCCAAGTTATTTATTTAATGGTTGAGGCAATTTGCAGGTTTTGGGATGCATTAGACTCTCTGGTGGTCGTGTGGAAAATTTGCCGACGTTTAATAACACTTCAGTTACAGCTGCTGCTGTTGCTACTGCTACTATAACTGCTACTGCTATTGAAGATGAAGAATCGGACACATGCCCAACGTCTGGGTATCTTTATTTGTAGACGTTTCGTCATCCATTGGCTTCGTCAGTACAATACAATGACGTAATGTAAAGTATGTACAACTACTGCTAATACAGCTGCGTCACTTGTTACTGTTACTGTTACGGCTGCTACAGCTGCTTCACTTGTTACTGTTACTGTTACGGCTGCTACAGCTGCTTCACTTGTTACTGTTACTGTTACGGCTGCTACAGCTGCTTCACTTGTTACTGTTACTGTTACGGCTGCTACAGCTGCTTTAGTTGCTATTGTTACTGTTACGGCTGCGACAGGTGCTTTAGTTGCTACTGTTACTGTTACGGCTGCTACAGCTGCTTTAGTTGCTACTGTTACTGTTACGGCTGCTACAGCTGCTTCAGTTGTTACTGTTACTGTTACGGATGCGACAGCTGCTTTAGTTGCTACTGTTATTGTTACGGCTGCTACAGCTGCTTTAGTTGCTATTGTTACTGTTACGGCTGCGACAGGTGCTTTAGTTGCTACTGTTACTGTTACGGCTGCTACAGGTGCTTTAGTTGCTACTGTTACTGTTACGGCTGCTACAGCTGCTTTAGTTGCTACTGTTACTGTTACGGCTGCTACAGGTGCTTTAGTTGCTACTGTTACTGTTACGGCTGCTGCAGCTGCTTTAGTTGCTATTGTTACTGTTACGGCTGCGACAAGTGCTTTAGTTGCTACTGTTACTGTTACGGCTGCTACAGGTGCTTTAGTTGCTACTGTTACTGTTACGGCTGCTACAGCTGCTTTAGTTGCTACTGTTACTGTTACGGCTGCTACAGCTGCTTTAGTTGCTATTGTTACTGTTACGGCTGCGACAGCTGCTTTAATTGCTACTGTTACTGTTACGGCTGCTACAGGTGCTTTAGTTGCTACTGTTACTGTTACGGCTGCTACAGCTGCTTTAGTTGCTATTGTTACTGCTGCTACAGATGCTTTAATTGCTACTGTTACTGTTACGGCTGCTACAGCTGCTTTAGTTGCTAATGTTACGGCTGCTACAGCTGCATTAGTTGCTACTGTTACTGTTGCGGCTGCTACAGCTGCTTTAGTTGCTACTGTTACTGTTACGGCTGCTACAGCTGCTTTAGTTGCTACTGTTACTGTTACGGCTGCTACAGCTGCTTTAGTTGCTACTGTTACTGTTGCGGCTGCTACAGGTGCTTTAGTTGCTACTGTTACTGTTACGGCTGCTACAGCTGCTTCACTTGTTACTGTTACTGTTACGGCTGCTACAGGTGCTTTAGTTGCTACTGTTACTGTTGCGGCTGCTACAGCTGCTTCACTTGTTACTGTTACTGTTACGGCTGCTACAGCTGCTTTAGTTGCTACTGTTACTGTTGCGGCTGCTACAGCTGCTTTAGTTGCTACTGTTACTGTTACGGCTGCTACAGCTACTTTAGTTGCTACTGTTACTGTTACGGCTGCTACAGGTGCTTTAGTTGCTACTGTTATTGTTACGGCTGCTACAGGTTCTCTTCCTCCTCTCCTGTAGCCATTGCTACCTCTCCTCTCCGTTTCTCTTCCTCTTTCCTCTTCGATCCTCTTGTCTTCACTCTTCCTCCCCTCCACTCTCCTTTCCACTTCCACATTGGTCAGTGGGTGAGGCGAGAGAGGAAGTTGAAGGTTTAATACACTGAGATGATTGGATAAACCAATTAAAATAAATTACCTGGATTAGTGAAGTAAGTTATAAATAATTGTGGTTTATTTCTTCTCTTATTAAACCAATTGCTTTTCCGCCTCCCCCCGACCTTCCCCGATTTCCACCCTTCTACCCTCCTCTTTCCTTCTCTTTTCAATTTCCTCTTCCCCTTTCCATTTCTAGTATGATCTTTCTTCTCACTATCTGTCTGTCTGTCTGTCTGTCTGTCTGTCTCTCTCTCTCTCTCTCTCTCTCTCTCTCTCTCTCTCTCTCTCTCTCTCTCTCTCTCTCTCTCTCTCTCTCTCTCTCTCTCTGTTTTTTCGACGTTATCTTGTACTCTTCTCCTTCACCAGGAAACCTACCGCCCCCCCCCCATTCCCCACACGCAGCTTTTAGGTTTCCTTGTCTCTTGGCTTCCAGGCTTCCTGACTTCTTCACCTCCTTTCTTCCCTTACTGGCCTCCTTTCTTGACCTCCTGGCCTCCATCAGCCTCTCACACTGATAATCAAAACAGATTAAAGTTGTTCAATGAGTTTGGGACGGGAAGCGACCGTCACACGGGAGGGCTGAAAGCTTATTAAAGTTTGCCAAATAAAATTATTGGATATTACTGAAGGATGCTACAGACGGTGACTGCTTCCCCTTCTTCTTCTCCTCCTCTTCCGTGAGGAAAGAAAGAGAGAGTTACGCTGAAACTGAAGTGAGAGAGAGAGAGAGAGAGTTATGCTGAAACTGAAATGCGTTCATTTTTGGATTACTAACCTTCCCTTGAGTATTTTTGTTCTTCAGTTGCATGTGCTGATCGGAGGGTTGCAGGCGATATGCATGATGGAAAGGGGACAAGGTTGCAGAGCGAATGTTGCAGATCAGTAACACCTGTGGCTTGACAGAGCTCTACCCAGAATGCAGCACCACGAGTGAGAAGGGCTAGATTTGAGTAAGTCCTTGCATAGCATACGTTAATAAGCTTTTTGGAGACCCAAACACTGAGAAGCATCAGGATAAGGCTGGACAAATATTCGTGTGAGAGTTTGAAATAGAAGGCATCTACTGCATTTGTGTTCTACTTTTCCATCGGATGAGAAAAGTTGGATTTTGCGAAGAGCCTGACACGCACATGGGATGGTAGGCGTGCTGTAGTGTCTCTCTGTTCTTATGTTATTGTGTATCTATTGTCTGTAGCAGCCTTTTCGCTAGTTACTCGACCCACACAGCTTCACTGTTATTGATAAATGCCCCCCCCCACAGCTTCACTGTTATTGATAAATTCTCACCCACACAGCTTCACTGTTATTGATAAATGCCCCCCCCCCCCCCACACAGCTTCACTGTTATTGATAAATTCTCACCCACACAGCTTCACTGTTATTGATAAATTCTCCCCCACACAGCTTCACTGTTATTGATAAATTCCCCCCCCCCACAGCTTCACTGTTATTGATAAATTCCCCCCCCCCACAGCTTCACTGTTATTGATAAATTCTCACCCACACAGCCCCCCCCCACACAGCTTCACTGTTATTGATAAATTCTCACCCACACAGCTTCACTGTTATTGATAAATTCTCCCCCACACAGCTTCACTGTTATTGATAAATTCTCCCCCACACAGCTTCACTGTTATTGATAAATTCTCACCCACACAGCTTCACTGTTATTGATAAATTCTCCCCCACACAGCTTCACTGTTATTGATAAATTCTCACCCACACAGCCCCTCCCCCACACAGCTTCACTGTTATTGATAAATTCTCCCCCCCCCCACAGCTTCACTGTTATTGATAAATTCTCCCACACAGCTTTACTGTTATTGATAAATTCCCCCCACACAGCTTCACTGTTATTGATAAATTCTCCCACACAGCTTCACTGTTATTGATAAATTCTCCCACACAGCTTCACTGTTACTGATAAATCCCCCCACACAACTTCACTGTTATTGATAAATTCTCTCACACAGCTTCACTGTTATTGATAAATTCTCCCACACAGCTTCGCTGTTATTGATAAATTCTCCCACACAGCTTCACTGTTACTGATAAATCCCCCCACACAACTTCACTGTTATTGATAAATTCTCTCACACAGCTTCACTGTTATTGATAAATTCCCCCTCAGCTTCACTGTTATTAATAAATTTATAACCCATAACAACAGTCAATGGAGTTTTTTCCAAGATTTTTTTGGAAGAAAACTGACGAATAAGAGCAAAGATAAATGAAGAATACAAAGAAAGAATATAAATGAGGAATAAGGAGGAACAAGGTAGCGGCAAGTTGGATAAAGAAACAGAGATAAAATAAAAATGAAAGATAGCGTTTGGGAAGAAAGGGGGAGGAATAAAAAAAGTATGTAGTGGAAGAGAGAGAGAGAGAGAGAGAGAGAGAGAGAGAGAGAGAGCGAGTGACAGTAAAAACTAAACACAGGAAAAGGAATTTGACAGTAGTCGGTGGAGGAGGAGGAGACCGAGGAGGAGAAGGGGGAGGAGGAGGAGGAGGAGGAGGAGGAGAAGGAGAAAGAGGAAGAAGAGGAGGAGCTGGAGGAGAAAGAGGAGGAAAAGAAGGAAGAGGATGAGGAGGAGGAGAAGGAGGAGGAGGAGGAAGAGAAAGAGGGGAGAAGGAGGAGGAGGACGAAGAGAAAATGGAGGAGAAGGAGGAGGAGGAAGAGGAAATGGAGGAGAAGGAGGAAGAGGAGGAGGAAGAGATGGAGGAGAAGGAGGAGGAGGAAGAGAAGAAGGAGGAGGAGGAGGAGGAGGAGGAAGAGGAGATGGAGGAGAAGGAGGAAGAGGAGGAGGAAGAGGAGATGGAGGAGGATGTGCAGTATATAAAACTGCTATTGATGAAAACGCGTTTTTGCTGCTTTCCTCCCTCCCACCTTCCCTCCTTCTCTCCTTCCCTCATTTACTCCCTCCCTCGCTCCTTCCCTCTTTAACTCCCTCACTGCCTCCTGTAATTCCCTCCCTCCCACTTCAGCTCAAACAATACAGTCAACATAAGAATGGAGGAACACTGCCGCAGGCCTACTGGCCCATACTAGGTAGTCTTTCTCAGATTCAACAATTCCCACCTAATATTTGTCCAACCTATTTCCAGGAAGACAGCCTCTGTACCTCAGGATAGGCGCGACAGAGTTCCCACAACACAGTTCCCACAACACAGTTCCCAAAACATAGTTCCCATAACACAGTTTCCAAAACACGGTTCCCATAACACACTTCCCACAACACGGTTCCCACAACACAGTTCCCATAACACAGTTACCACACCACGGTTCCCACAACACAGTTCCCACAACACAGTTCCCATAACACAGTTCCCACAACACGGTTCCCATAACACAGTTCCAACAACACACTTCCCACAACACACTTCCCATAACAAGGGTCCCACAACAGTTCCCACAATACGGTTCCCACAACACAGTTCCCACAACGCAGTTCCCACAACACCGTTCCAACAACACAGTTCCCACAACATACTTCCCACAACACACTTCCCATAACACGGTTCTAACAACACAGTTCCCACAACACCGTTCCAACAACACGGGTCCCACAACACATTTCCCACAACACACTTCCCATAACACTGTTTCAACAACGCACTTCCCATAACACGGGTCCCACAACACATTTCTTACAACACGGGTCCTACAACACAGTTTCAATCCTCGTAACATCTTCACCTTTGGGAAGTAAAAATATTCAAGCGAGAAGCGGCACATGAGCGGATGTTTATGTGGCGAAGGCCGTCCGCCGCTCGCTCTGTCGCCGGGATTTCATCCTCCAGACTTGTATGAAACACACCAGAAAATACATCTCACTTATCTTGAAGGTTTCGTCTAGGACCGAAGCCTCTGGGGAATGGGAGTCAGGGGGGGCAGTGCGCCCCCTTCCAGGGAGCCTCTTTCTGGTGATTTTCATGTATGTGAAACCTATATTGCTGTCAACTCTTACTTCCACCAGCCTGTCTGGCGCCTCCAGCTCTTGGCCCTTTGGTTCTCCTCGAGAACTTTTTTGGGGGCTTCAGCTGCCTTCCTTCAAGTCAAAGGAGTGACAGTGCCACTCTCTACACTCAGCTGACAAGAGTGACCCTCCTTCACTCTACACTCAGGCCACAAGAGTGACGGTCCTTCGCCCTACACTCAGGCCACAAGAGTGACGGTCCTTCACCCTACACTCAGGCCACAAGAGTGACGGTCCTTCACTCTACACTCAAGCCACAAGAGTGACTCACCTTCACCCTACACTCAGGCCACAAGAGTGACCCTCCTTCACCCTACACTCAGGCCACAAGAGTGACAGTCCTTCACCCTACATTAAAGTCTTGCCACAAAGATCACAGCAGCGCCCACCGCCACCACTTCAAGTTTTAATGAATGACTTGAGGGCTGGGCTGGTGCTCCGCACACACTCACAATACTGCGAGTCAAAGTTTGCCTCTCTGGCCCCTCACCGGTTTCATGACCCTCCCTGGAAGTTAATGAAATAGGCAGCAGCAGCAGCAGCAGCGGCAGCGGCATGATCGCCGGAGGCATTGTGGGTGAGAGAGAGTGTAGGTGATAGTGTAGGTGAGACAGTGTAGGTGAGAGACAATGTACATGAGATACCAATGTAGGTGAGATACCATGGGAGAATGAGTGAAGAATTATTATTATTGTTATTATTATTATTAACTATATGCAGGGGAAAGCGCTAAATCTATAACAAAGTTATATACTCCAAGAGAGGTGTACGTTTCTCGCTATATATGCACTGAGAATTTATTTTAATTTCTAATATATTACAGCATCTTCAGTTGGTGGTGAACAGGTTACATGCAGCCTTAATGGCCCTCGTGTAATCGATAGGCGTTAAACCTAATTAAGCAATAATTAATTTTGCAGTGGTCATAAAGCTCCTGGGAGGCAATTAGGTTTGATCCAAGGAAGGGGCGGGTAGCTACAATTCCTGGAACCATGAACAATTGACCTCTGGGAGAGCCAAGGAATGGTGTGAGTCTCGGTACTGATCCTTGTGGTACGCCAATTTGTTACATCTCGCCATTGTGACAAGCAGTTAGTCCATCTTTTTTTTTTAGCTTGTAGATTAGCTACCGGCACTGGATCGTATGAGAGACCTTACAGTCTAAGAATGTGCAGTCCGGCCATTCTTTCCTTTCAGTGCCTGATACTGGTCATTACGTTATGAACTGAACTTTCCTTCATTTCCTAAATTCATGTTGACATGACAGTCTCTGCGAAGTGTTTGATTGATTTCTTAGTGTGTGTGTGTGTGTGTGTGTGTGTGTGTGTGTGTGTGTGTGTGTGTGTGTTTTACAGTCAAGGGCAAGTATGTGTATGTATGGAACAAAGTTCAGTTGTGACACCCCCGAAAATACAGGTCTTATAAAGAAGAGGAGGAATTAAATCCGTCATGAGCCTGATATTATCCATCTCCAGTAACTCATGAGAGAGAGAGGCCACTTCTGACACCAGCTCATTGTGCTCGCAATTATTTAAATGATGAGGGAAGCACCTCCCATGTTTTTATTATAAAAAAGAAATAAATGACCTAAGCGTTAGGATAATTGACCCAGGTTGTTATGATAACGTATAATAAAGCGGCTCGTTAGTAAAACTTTCATCTCATTTACTTTTAAGTTAATGACTCTGTTATTTAATTAAGCAAAAATATCGCCATAATGTGTCTGGCAATCCTTGGGAATGTAACTTATTTAAATATTTGTCAGGTCGTCGACCTCGTTTCCATGTCATCATTCATAGAATTTAAGTGTAAATAGGGGCCATTGTGACCTGTCATAGTCCAGAGCGCTCGAAAGTTCTTGGAATTGTTATGGTCTCTAACCAGTGAAGATGCGCTTGGAGAAATGTCTGGCCTGTCAGGGTCCAGGACGCTGGAAGGCTCCTGGTACAGCTGTGGTCTCTAGAGCCCTTGAGGACTCGCTTGGGAAAGCCCAAGATGTTGGAAGACTCCTGATGCAACCATAGTCACAGGAGCTTCTGGTGACGAGCTCGGGAAAACTTTTGGCTTGTCATAGTCCAGTGCGATGAATAGACTCCTGGAACAGTCACAATTTCTGGAAACACTCCAGAAACACTCAAAGAAACTTGTGGTTTGTCATGGACCACGGTTTGTCTCTGGAACCACTGAAGTCGATTTGAAACTCATTACTTAACCAGTTACTTGGCATACAATAGAACTTGACGCCCAAGCCCTACCGAAAAATCATGCTGTAATCCTCTACCTTATTGGAGGAGCAGGCTTTAGTGTTCTACTGGAGGAAAGTGTTTCTGTCTTGCTTCCTTACTGGAAAAAAAAAACTTCTATTCTCTGCCTTACTCATGGAACATGCTTCAGTCTTCCATATGCCGACCCTCAATCAAGGTACCATAACATTCCGTTTCTCTTCTGATTATAGATAAAGTACCTGGAGCCCTGGATTCAGTAATATATATGTCTGTATATTATGACTTGAAGACTGGATACAGTGACTTGTATCTGGTCGTAATGAACGTTCTAGAAATAGTCGTCAAAACTACATTTGACTTAGTCATCAAGACGCTACTAAACATAAAAAGTAAAAGGTCACAAACCATGGCTGGAACAGTTCACCAAACATCCTCACTTGGGAGAGAAGCGTTAGGATAATGACGTGACCTGATATTGGTCTAGGACGGATCAAAGCGCCATTCTAACGTTCCTCTCCCATGTGCGGGTTTTTGGAGAATGCTGAACGTGGTGAAGAAAACCAAAGAAGACCTAGCCATTGAGACCACGTCAGACCTAGTCGTGAAGATTAATCAGACCCAGTCATCAAGATCTGATTATTAGTACCACAATAAACTTAATCATTAAGACTCTATACAGGTAAAACATTTACAGACACAACTCCAACTCAGAATACTGTAACCTGAAAAAAACATGCATACAGACTATGAAGTCTTTCAGACTAGTTCAGGTCAGTCCTTTCCAATCACTGGAGTGTCCTGGAGGAGGTCCTCCACATGTCACACCCTAACCCATATTCCACTAGACCGTTAACAACATTTCTCTATTTGGAGTTGGAGTGGAAGGGAAGAAAAGCCTGTTAGTGGCCTTTTTTTTCGAGCCATCAGTGAACCTCGACGAGAGTCTACACTAATTCCAAAATCGGAGACTATGTATATACTCTGAAGAGTATATCTCTCTTGATGCGTATGTACTGAAAGCAGAAGTGTGTGCGTGTGTACACTTGGAGGGGTGCATATTTCAGTTTATGAATGAATTTGAAGTTTGCTTTCATCCCCATTTTGGTAATTGAAGAATCCTTGACTAGTGGTGTACATGTGACATGCAGGCTTAATGACCATCGTGTAGCAGACAAGCTTCAAGCCTAATAAACCAAATAAAACACCGATCGAATTCCAGTTGTTGCAGTCATCTTCACTGACGATCTTAATACCTTTGACATAATTGTGATTTCCGTCTTATTTCAGGGAAGAGCACTAAAGAAACTGACATCATAGAGCGCTGACATATCTAAGGGCGAGAAAAAATTTACTCGCCATTTAAACCAGGAAAAAAAGTGGTCTCCAGGTGCCCCGTGGCTTGGTGGCAAAGGTCTCGCTTCACACGGTGAGGATCCGGGTTCGACTCCCTGCGAGGGGGTGGAAACATCGGACGTGTTTCTTTATACCTGTTGTCTATGTTCACCCATCAGTAAAATGGGTACCTGGGTGTTAGTCGACTGGTGTGGGTCGCATCCTGGGACAAAACTAACCTAATTTCTTTGAATGAATACTCAGAATTACAAGCGGCTTTCTATATAGTAGTATGTCATTGATGTCACCTATGGCTTGTATACCTTGTACATGTACTTGTAGTAAATACATATATTATTATTATCATTATCATTAAAGATTGTACTTAGGCGCTGACATTCTTACCTATGACTTGTTACGAAAGTTTTCCTACTCTCGAAGCTCAGCCTGCAGCAACAGTCTAATCAACCAGGCTGTTGCTGCTGGCAGCACGCCGGCTGGCATATCCATTCACAGCCTGGTTGACATGGCACACCACGTACAAGGGGAAGCAGCTGTGCAAGATGTAAATGTGGAAAAACAGATCTTGTTTACCTTGTCATTTGTGGTATGCTATTCTTTTTTATATAATTTATTTTACTGTTATTTAGCTCTTCGCAGAATGTGAAGAACTGAATAATATTTCTATATACACAATTTTCGTGCACAACAAAACGCGTGATTCCAAATATATGAGAATTTTTCAGTGGAAATAGAAAAAAAAACACCTGAGGGCTTTCATGTGCTTACACACACAGATCTTCAGAAGAATGAAGGTATGTGTGTAAGCACATGAAAGCTCTCTGGTGTTTTTTTATATTTTCACAGTATATATATATATATATATATATATATATATATATATATATATATATATATATATATATATATATATATATATATATATCAATAACAACACTGCGACTAGCAAAGGAGTCGAACCCATGCTGCTTTGGCCCGCCTCATGGTGAGCGAAAACACATGACTCTCTAGTCCACAGGACCCCAACAATCTCAAGAATGACGCACCCAGCCAAGCTAGGTGTTTGACCCATCATCCGAGGACATACGGTGGTGTGGATGCCTCTGAGCTAATTTCATTCTACTCCTTGTCTGGTGTACTAGCCCAACGACCAGTATTTTACCGTATGTCCTCGTATGACGGGTAAAACACCTACCTTGGCTGGTTGCGTCATTCTTGAGGATTGTGTGGTTCTGTGGACTAGAGCGTCATGTGTTTCCGCTCACCATAAGGCGGGCCAAAGCAGCATGAGTTCGACTTCTTGGCTAGTCGCAGTGTTGTTATTGATCAATACCACTCGTTCGTGGGTACAATATATATATGTCGTGCCGAATAGGCAGAACTTGCGATCTTGGCTTAAATAGCAACGTTCATCTTGCTATATAGGACAAGTGAAAATTTGTGTATGCAATAATTTCGCCAAAATCATTCTGAACCTAACGAAAAAAATATATTTCACTATGTTTGTTTAGTATTAAATTATTGTAAACAAATCTAAAATGTATTTAGTTGGGTTAGGCTAAAATAAATTGTTCTTCTTATAATAAGGTTAGGTAAGTTTTCTAAGATCCTTTTGGAGCAAAATTAAAAGTTTTTATATTAACATTAATGAAAAAATATATCTTTAAACGTATAAGAGAAAATTTTAGAAAGGACTTAATTTTAAATGAGTTCTTGCTAATTGACCAGTTTTACATATTCGGCACGACATATATATATATATATATATATATATATATATATATATATATATATATATATATATATATATATATATATATGTGTGTGTGTGTGTGTGTGTGTGTGTGTGTGTGTGTGTACATATGCACACGTATGACATACACATACACACGCCGAAACTAAACTTACCATCTTTTAAGTTTTCTGCATGATGACCTGAATCCTGGCACCAAGAAGGCATCAAGGGGAGAGGAAGATAAATGTGGCACTTATGAGAGGGTTCAAAGCTTAAACTTAGAATTAAGACAGAAGAAGTCAGGGTATTGACCGACGGCCCTTCCAGGGCAGCAAGTTGTTGCTATCAAAGGGCCCTGAATGCAAGAGCTCATCTTCCGCTTCCTCAGATCAAATTTTCATGCATTACAGAGTTCACACTTTCATAATTTTGAAGTATAAGAAATTCTTTCTGCGTTAAATTCTTACCAAATGAGTTTATTCTTTCTGTATATTCAACTGAGGAATGTATAGAGAGCTCGCACTTGCTTGGTAGAGATTGATGTCTAACTATATATTAAAGATTTTCTTAAGGCTCAATTCTGAATATTTTTTCTCGGTTATATTACTGGATTCGTTGGTATATTTGTGTATGTTTCTTTTATGGAAATATAAACACATATGCAGTATAATGTGATCCTTTATTGACTACGTTTCGCCCACACAGTGGGCTTTTTCAAGTCACAAACAGAACAGTTGTTTGTGACTTGAAAAAGCCCACTGTGTGGGCGAAACGTAGTCAATAAAGGATCACATTATACTGCATATGTGTTTATATTTCCATTGTGTCGGTATTTTATACCATTTATTTCCATGTTCCTTTTATGCTGGTGGAGGAATTTATGTTTTCCTGGTAGAGATGAGTTACCACAGCTGCTGTCTGTGTACCACACACCCCATGTCTGTGTACCACACCCCCATGTCTGTACCACACACCCCGATGTCTGTGCACCACACCCCATATCTGTGTATCACCACCCATGTCTGTGTACCACACACCCCCATGTCTGTGGCACAGGATACTGGCAGTGCCTGCCACTCACTGAATTATCCTGGCCACCATCTTCCCACACAGTATTCCCAGGCACAGTAACCCTCGACACGACAACGAAGGAGAAGCGAGCATATGTAGATACGATGCGGGAGAGTGGGAGAGAGTGGGAGGAAGAGAGGGAAGGAGGGAGTGGAGTGGTGGCTGACTCCCACACATTTTAATCACAGGGTCTTGCTGACACAGTAATATTACTGTACCGCCTGGGGAGTGAGAGCCAGTCAGGTTTGATACGAGGAAGAAGAGGATATGTTCGATTTCTTGAATCAAAGCCAACCCCTCCCCTCCTCACCGGTATGAAGGCACCTCATTCATGGTCTTGACCTAAGGAACTGGAGCTGATTACCCCCCACCCACACCCCCACCCTTTCCTTGAATGCTGAAAAACTCCCCCAGGGACTGCATTGCCCCTATGGATTTAGCACTCCCGATTAAACAGCAACAACAACAATAGCAATAATAATAATAATAATAATAATAATAATAATAATAATAATAATAATAATAATAATAATAATAATAATAATAATAATAATAGACATTATAATTTTGATCATAAGGCACATGCCAACAATTTCCATAAACCTTGTATAAACCACCTCTGAAAATTTGAAGCCGATCGGATGAGGCATTTTCAAGTTACGGAAGAAAGTTTATGCACAAAAAAAAGAGAGAGAAAAAAGAAAATAAGCACGAAGAAAACGCAAAGAAGGGCGAGGAGAGAGAGAGAGAAAAAAAAAACAGCGAAGGGAAGAATGAGGAAGGAGGGAAGACAGGATGAGGATGGCTAAAACAGAATTAGGAAGACCGAGATAAAAATGAGAGAGATGGAGATTAGAATGAGGAAGGAGGGAAGACAGAATGAGGAAAAAAGGAAAAGATAAATCCAGGAAGGGAGAGGGTGGAAGTTAATCCAACGTAGAGTAAGAATTACCACAGCAAGAGACCTTCCCGGGGTAGCCTGAGAGTGATCCCCGGTACACCACATTGTACGACATTGTATCTATAATGTCAAAATAATGACATTCCAATGTCGTTATAATGGTGATAATGAGGCCAGTATAATGACAAATGTGTTGCAGTGTCATTACATTGCCGATGATGGGGCCAGTATAATGATAAATATATTACAATGAAGGTAATGGGGTCAGTATAATGACAAGTACATTACAATATCATTATAATAATAAAATGGTGTGTCATTTACACTGACGGTACCAATACAGTGATCTACACACTATTTCATCATCGTTACAATGACATCACCGTAGCATCACGTCACTGTAATGTCTCTGTCATTGTAGTAACAATAACATGTCAGTGCAATGATGTCAGCGTAACATCAGCATGTCAGTATAATGACAAACACATCAGCAACGTAACTTGACTTAAAAATATAATATCAAAGTAATTTAAATGTGTCAAGGTAATTCTGGTTCACTTTTAAGTAATGCGAAGGTGATGCCAGTGTCAGTTTAGCGTAATTCTGGCACTTTTTCTGCCTTCCTCTACTCTGCTGGTGCCTTTTAAAGGTTTCACAACGTATTAAGGGCCGTAGGGGCACAGAGCTCATGGGGGAATAAGAAACAGTCGTATTCGTTCCTAAGGTAGAGCAGTGACAAGAGCTCTGTGTTGCGACACAGCAGTGGTGTGAAATGCAGCAGTGCTGTGGGACACAGCGGTGGTGTGGGACACAGCAGTGGTGTGGGACACAGCAGTGGTGTGGGACACAGCAGTGGTGTGGGTCACACAGTAGTGTGAGACACAGTAGTGGGACAAACAGTAGTGGGATACATAGTTGTGAGATATGCAGTAGTAAGACACAGCAATAGTGTGAGACACAGTAATGAGACACAGCAGTAGTGTGAGATGCAGTAGTGAGACACAGCAGTAGTGTGAGACACAGCAGATGAGCTGGAACGGGAATACTCCAGGGACCTAATTACCAGACTGGACGGAGAATGCCTCGCCTACTGCTGTTGCTGTTGTCGCTGCTGGTGGTACTGTTATTGTTGCTGCTGCTGCTTTTGTTGTTGCTATTGCTTCTACTGTTGCTACTGCTGTTGCTGCTCACGCTGCTGCTGTTCCTGCTGCTGCTACTTCCGCTGCTGCGCTCACTCTCCTCACACCTGCCTGTTCTCCTCTTCTTCCCCTTCCTTCTCCACCTCATACTGCTGATGCAGCTTCTCTCACTCTCCCCGTACACCTGCCTAGCTAAGCTGCAATTACTATAATTATTTATACTTCTTGTAACTTCTGCTTCTCTCTCTCTCTCTCTCTCTCTCTCTCTCTCTCTCTCTCTCTCTCTCTCTCTCTCTCTCCCTACATTCACCTGCCATGTAACTCCAAAACACACGCACACACGGAAGAGAGTGGACATAGAAGCGACTAGCGTAGAGGCGGGGCCAGGAGCTGTGAACCGACTCCTTCAGCCACATATTTTTTTGCAGCTGAGGTCTTCTTTAAACTGCTGCAGTTTGTGTTTGACCTTTAATTATAAGCATTATTTTCAGTCTCTTAGTTGCTTATTCTTAATTTTTCTTTCTGTTATCCTTCATTATACCTGACCGTCCTTCTGTTATTCTTCATTATACTTGGCCTTTCTCCTGTTTTTCCTTATTATACCTGACTGTTCTGTTATTCTTCATTATACCTGACTGTTCTAATATTATGCTTCATTATACCTGACTGTTCTTCTGTTATTCTTCATTATATTTGACTGTTATGTCAGTTATTCTTCTTTAAGGTTGACTGTTGTCAGTTATTCTCTCGCCTCGGACCACTAAAACGGCTGTATCACGTTACCATTAAGCATTATAACTTATAACGCTAATCTACGTTACACCTGACCGTCATGTTTTACCGTTTTACACAACATCGAACCAAGGCTTCACAATACCAGGCTAGGTTTCACAATACCAGGCTAGGCTTCACAATACCGGGCGAAGATTAGCAGTACCGGAAGAGGCTTTGCAATACCGAGCGAGGCTTCACAGTACGGGGCGAGGCTTCACAGTACGGAGCGAGGCTTCACAGTACGGAGCGAGGCTTCACAGTACGGAGCGAGGCTTCACAGTACGGGGCGAGGCTTCACAGTACGGGGCGAGGCTTCACGACTCACCGGGCCGAAGCTCTGTAATATATGACAGATTCATCTAAAATTCTGGCCATAAACAGGGCCATCCATCACAGCCAGACGGTGCACGAACCAGGTACAGCAGCCACGTTGGCTGTAGCACTACCCCAGGTACAGCACCTCCCCCCCCCTCTCTCTCTCTCTCTCTCTCTCTCTCTCTCCTCTGTCGCGTCACAAGACAAACTTAGATAAATGTTTTAGCGTGAATAAAAGCTCGTCTGGTGCAAAGAAGGCAGATTATTGGATAATATAGATGACGCTGGTGCCGTCAGTCATCCATCCATTGGGTTACGGTGACAATCTTCGTACACCTGTGATATACCTGTGACCCGTATCAAGCGTTTTTCTAGCCTATCTTCCCGGCCTGAGGCCAGGCATTTCTGATGATCGCCTGTTCCACTAGGCATTTGTAGTTGATGGCCCACTACTCCATACGTCCATTACAACCTGGTTGATCTGGCACTTGGTGGAGGTAGCGATCTAGTGTCCTCTTGTTCCTGTAATATTTCTGATAACTGCTGGTAGCAGGATAAATGATTAAGGGTCAGTGATGTTGACGCAGTGTTCTCTTATTGTGCCCTTGGCGCCCCTGGTTTTCACTGAATCGTTTTCCACTGGCCACTTCCTTGATGCTGGTTAGGGGCTCTGGATCCAAGGAATTGAACTTGTCCTCATTTTCTTCAGCTCGAGCCCCATTACTTTCCCATTCCCCAGACGCTGTATGTTTCCTACGGGTTTACCACTGTCCCCTAGATTTAATAATAATAATAATAATAATAATAATAATAATAATAATAATAATAATAATAATAATAATAATAATAATAATAATGCTTTATTGGTTCTAAGTGGGCAGTTAATATTCTTCGCATCTTTTCCGGCTCCTATATCTAATTTATCATAAAGGAAGTCATTAACACTGAACAATATTCCAAACGAGAGAGTCCAAGTGATTTGAAAAATATCACCATCTGCCTTGTTATTTTTCTGTTCTTGGTGTTGTTTCCTTATTTTCTAAATTATAGATTATCTGATATTGTTATACCCAAGATTATTACATGATCCTTCTGTTTTGTGAGAAGGTCCTATGATTATTAGTGTGGTTATTGTTAGTGTGGGGACAGTGTGGTGGTTGTTAGTGTATGATTTGTTAGTGTGGTGATTATAAGTGTAGATAAATAGATAGAGAGAGAGGGAGAGGTAGATAGATAGATAGATAGAGAGAGAGAGAGAGAGAGAGAGAGAGAGAGAGAGAGAGAGAGAGAGAGAGAGATACCCGCATCAACGACACACTCTACCTTCGAGCGTGACCCCAAATAAAAGAAAAATTCACTGGCCAACTGGAAGTTTATTTTGGAGTAATTAAAAACAAGAACGTGAAATGGGATTCGGGTGGAGGGGAGAGGAGAGGGAAGGACCTTCATGTGTTTACTAACTGGCCCCTCTGCTCTGTCCTCAACCAATAGATGGCGTCAGCGGCCGGAAAACGGCGACACAGTTTTGTTTTCTTTGTAAAGTAAACAATAAATGGAAAGCTTTATTTTGGGACTTTTCACTTACAGTGGGGCTTGATCAAGGACAAAGGTTGCAAAAACGTGTTTTAAGGTATACAAATATCCAAGGTCAGGTCCAGGGTGGTGAAGAGGTCACTGGTGATTCGGATCAAACGTCACCCCTAGACGGTGGGACCTAGATCTCTCTTTTTTGTGTTGATCTTGGATAGTGTATAATATGGGATTTTCTAATGCATATTTTCCCCTGTACTGTTCTATGGTTTCAGTGAGGTAGCTAGTAGCTGCTTCGACACACCTTCATTTAACTCTGTTGTTGTCATGATACATCAGCTGTGCCGTCTCCCATCTAAGGTGCGAGTGCAGGTTACAATGGATGACACAGTGGTGATCAATTCCGCATGTATACCTGTCTTCCTGAAGGCTCTTCTGAAAATCATGATCTCTCTTTCTAAGAATTTGTTGCTTCCTTAGCCTGGAATGGTATAACCTCTTGTACCTAAAGTTTTTTTTTTGTTTGGGGGGGGGGGGGATGGGGGGATTTGAAATTTCGGATAAATCCGTAATTATTTTTTTTGTGATGAGAACGGCTTCATCCATGTTGGCTTCAAGGAGAGAGGCATTTGTGACTGTATCAAGTTCCGTGGGGAGTGCCAGCTGCCAGTCAATGTCTGTTCAATCTCTAGGGTTGTTAATCATGCATAAAGTTTACACGAGCGGATGACATGGAATTGTAACCTCTGTGCATAGAAGGCATTGTCGCTATGTTTGTTTTCACACTTCATAAGTACACAAGCAGGAGCACTGCAGTAAGCAGGAGCACTTCAGTAAGCAGGAGCACTTCAGTAAGCAGGAGCACTTCAGTAAGCAGGAGCACTTCAGTAAGCAGGAGCACTGCAGTAAGCAATCTGGACCACTTCTGAATCATATTTTTGTCCAGCCTGTTGTCAAGCTACCAGAGGCTTTAGCTTCAACACACCTCACCTTTGCTCTTCATCGGATCATGTTTACTATATACAGGCTCATCTCTCCAGATTTACCTATTGTGACTTGATAAAGCCCACCGTGGACGAAACATCGCCAAAAAAAGATCGCATTTTATGGCATCTGTGTTTCTTTTTCCAAGTTTCTGTTCAGCATGGAAAAATTCATCACTGCATAGGGAAAGAAATCTACATGCGCACACTTCTTCGGGTTCTGAGTATGTGATATGAACAGTAATATATTACTGCATAATTGTTAGTTGGTTTTCTGTCAACTGAAAATATAAGCTCGCTGTGTGTGTGTGTGTGTGCGTGTCTGTGTGTGTCTGTGTCTGTGTATTACTTTATGTAAACATTTTACATGAAATAAACGATATTTTAGAATAAAATAGGCAGTAAATACAAAGCGACTTAAACTGGAGAGCAAACTCTCCAGGAGCGGTGAACTTGAAGCTGGTCCTGGGCAGGATTAATTAGTACTTTCTTTTAGAAGAGAAACTTACGCTGTGTTGTTGACACAGCGAGCTGACCAGCACCCGCCGGCTCTTCTTGTAGCGACCATCCTCCACAACGAGTGTTCACAGATAATGGTGTTGCAGCGTCTTCTCACACATATGCAGCTGTCCGCTATGTACGTATGAGCACACACACACATACATACACACACACACATACACACACACATACACACACACATACACACACACACAAACACACACACACACACACACACACACACACACACACACACACACACACACACACACACACACACACACACACACACACACACACACACACACAGTCTAGGGGGTCAGAGACTACAAACCTCACTCAAGGAAAAAGATCTTGGGGTGAGTATAACACCAGGCACATCTCCTGAAGCGCACATCAACCAAATAACTGCTGCAGCATATGGGCGCCTAGCAAACCTCAGAACAGCATTCCAACATCTTAATAAGGAATCATTCAGAACCCTGTACACCGTGTACGTTAGGCCCATATTGGAGTATGCGGCACCAGTTTGGAACCCACACCTAGCCAAGCACGTGAAGAAACTAGAGAAAGTGCAAAGGTTTGCAACAAGACTAGTCCCAGAGCTAAGAGGTATGTCCTACGAGGAGAGGTTAAGGGAAATCAACCTGACGACACTGGAGGACAGGAGAGATAGGGGGGACATGATAACGACATACAAAATACTGAGAGGAATTGACAAGGTGGACAAAGACAGGATGTTCCAGAGATTGGACACAGTAACAAGGGGACACAGTTGGAAGCTGAAGACACAGATGAATCACAGGGATGTTAGGAAGTATTTCTTCAGCCACAGATTAGTCAGTAAGTGGAATAGTTTGGGAAGCGATGTAGTGGAGGCAGGATCCATACATAGCTTTAAGCAGAGGTATGATAAAGCTCACGGCTCAGGGAGAGTGACCTAGTAGCGATCAGTGAAGAGGCGGGGCCAGGAGCTCGGACTCGACCCCCGCAACCTCAACTAGGTGAGTACAACTAGGTGAGTACACACACACAAAACTGCCGGCTACTTTAACCTAACGTAGCACACCTTAACCTAACAAAGATTAAATAAAATAATATTTGAAAAAATGTGCAGGGAGCGAAAATATATTGACGTAAGAAATAAGTTACGAAAATGAAGTACGATAAGGAGAGGCTGGAGTGTGGGAGTGTTGGGCGATGTCACTCATGGTCAAGCTGCGGCTGCGGCTGCGGCTGCGATGGGAAACATCAAGGTGGAGACAGAAGCCCCTAACAAGAGCCGTGGACGAGGCTGCAACAATAGCATCATTTGTCGCGTCAAGTCGTCTTCAAGACGTCCTCTGGTGGTCTCATTAATTCCACATTATAGTAAACTTTTACAATATTACATTATGAGAGCTCCGGCTCACTCCAGAACCCTCGCACCGCCACATTATTAACTTTCCACAAGTTATTCTTCCCAATTTGAGAACTAATATGGAAAAAATATTTTAATATCAGTGTCGATGTTGTCATTTTTTTTTTATCCTACTTTAATATATGATGAAAGAAGCACACACGTTGTGTGTGTGTGTGTGTGTGTGTGTGTGTGTGTGTGTGTGTGTGTGTGTGTGTGTGTGTGTGTGTGTGTGTGTGTGTGTGTGTGTGTGTTTGTGTGTGTGTGTGTACTCACCTATTTGTACTCACCTATTTGTGGTTGCAGGGGTCGAGTCATAGCTCCTAACCCCGCCTCTTCACTGATTGCTACTAGGTCCTCTCTCTTCCTGCCCCATGAGCTTTATCATACCTCGCCTTAAAACTATGTATGGTTCCCGCCTCCACTACTTCACTTTCTAGGCCATTCCACGGCCTGACTACTCTATGACTGAAGAAATACTTTCTAACATCCCTTTGATTCATCTGAGTCTTCAACTTCCAATTGTGACCTCTTGTGTCTGTGTCCCTTCTCTGGAACATCCCGTCTTTGTCCACCTTGTCTATTCCGCGCAGTATTTTATATGTCTTTATCATGGCTCCCCTGACCCTCCTGTCCTCCAGTGTTGTCAGGCCGATTTCCTTCAACCTTTCTTCGTAGGACAATCCCCGTAGCTCTGGGACTAGTCTTGTTGCAAACCTTTGCACCTTCTCTAATTTCTTGACGTGCTTGACTAGGTGTGGATTCCAAACTGGTGCTGCATACTCCAGTATGGGCCTGAAGTAAATGGTATACAGAGTCTTGAACGAATCCTTGCTGAGGTATCGGAACGCTATCCGTAGGTTTGCCAGGCGCCCGTATGCTGCAGCAGTTATCTGATTGATGTGCGCCTCAGGATATGTGCTCGGTGTTATACTCACCCCAAGATCTTTTTCCTTGAGTGAAGTTTGCAGTCTTTGGCCATCTAAACTATATTGTGTCTGCGGTCTTCTTTGCCCTTCCCCAATCTTCATGACTTTGCATTTGGCAGGGTTAAACTCAAGAAGCCAGTTACTGGACCAGGCTTGTAGCCTGTCCAGGTCTCTTTGTAGTCCTGCCTGATCCTCATCCGATTTGATTCTTCTCATTAACTTCACATCATCCGCAAACAAGGACACTTCTGAGTCTATCCCTTCCGTTATGTCGTTCACATATACCAAGAACAGCACAGGTCCTAGGACTGATCCCTGTGGAACCCCGCTTGTCACAGGCGCCCACTCTGACACCTCGTCACGTACCATGACTCGTTGTTGCCTCCCTGTCAGGTATTCTCTGATCCATTGCAATGCCTTTCCTGTTATGTGTGCCTGATCCTCTAGCTTTTGCAGTAACCTCTTGTGAGGAACTGTGTCGAAGGCCTTCTTGCAGTCCAAAAAAAATGCAGTCGATCCACCCCTCTCTCTCTTGTCTTACTTCTGTCACCTTGTCATAAAACTCTAGTAGGTTTGTGACACAGGATTTTCGTTCCCTGAAACCGTGCTGGTTGTCAATTATACACTTGTTTCTTTCCAGGTGCTCCACCACTCTCCTCCTGATGATCTTCTCCATGACCTTGCATACTATACACGTTAGTGATACAGGTCTGTAGTTTAGTGCCTCATGTCTGTCTCCTTTTTTAAAAATTGGGACTACATTTGCCATCTTCCATACCTCGGGGAGTTGCCCAGTTTCAAATGATGTGTTGAAGATCTTTGTTAATGGTACACACAATATCTCTGCTCCCTCTTTAAGGACCCACGGAGAGATGTTGTCTGGTCCCACCGCCTTTGAGGTGTCAAGTTCGCACAGCAGCTTCTTCACCTCCTCCTTGGTTATATGTATTTCATCCAGCACTTGCTGGTGCCCCCCCCCCTGTTCTGATTTCCTGGAGTCCTACTGGTTTCCACTGTAAATACTTCTTTAATTAAATCTCGTGTTGAGCTCCTGACATACCTCCCGGTCGTTTCTTGTGAATTCCCCAT
>NC_091331.1:8324283-8344283 GCF_038502225.1 Cherax quadricarinatus | reverse complement strand
TTCTCATCAACTTCACGTCATCTGCAAACAGGGACACCTCAGAGTCTATTCCTTCCGTCATGTCGTTCACAAATACCAGGAACAGCACTGGTCCTAGGACTGACCCCTGCGGGACCCCGCTGGTCACAGGTGCCCACTCTGACACCTCGCCACGTACCATGACTCGCTGCTGTCTTCCTGACAAGTATTCCCTGATCCATTGTAGTGCCTTCCCTGTTATCCCTGCCTGTGTGTGTGTGTGTGTGTGTGTGTGTGTGTGTGTGTGTATGTGTGTGTGTGTGTGTTTGTGTGTGTGTGTGTGTGTGTGTATTTGTGTGTGTGTGTGTGTGTGTGTGTTTTGTGTGTGTGTGTGTGTGTGTGTGTGTGTGTGTGTGTGTGTGTGTGTGTGTGTGTGTGTGTGTGTGTGTGTGTGTGTGTGTGTGTGCGTGAATGAGCGATACCTGTCAGTGTTGCCAACACTTGGGGTGACAAGGGAGACCTAAGAGGCTAGAGATTCCCAAATTCGAACATTTTTTGTTTTCACCTGATGGCTAATTTTTCCAGTTATATTAACCATTGGCCATGAAAACACCATAGATTAAGAAATTCCATATTGAATATTTCAAAATCTTAAGATTTTATTACACTGACCCATAGGCTGAAATCTTGGTTTAATCCCCAGATTGAAATCCTTGAAATCCTGGCTGCCCGACTGATCCTCCTTATTATTATTATAATCAAGGGGGAAGCGCTAAACCTGGAGGATTATACAGCGCCTGTGGGGGGGGATGTGGAAGGCATTCAGGCTTAATTCGGGGAACTGGAGCACAGATCCAATTCCCTAAATCAAGAGCCCCTCACCAACATCAAGGAACCTTCCTTGAGGGGGCTGATCCTCCTTAAAAGTCAGCTTCGGTATGTGTCGCTGTCTTCTTCGTCTCATCAAAAATTAAATACAGAAATGTTAATTAGCGTCATTTAAAGCAGATTATTTTTTTCTGGTTAAGAGCAGGTGCTCTTGTTCGTAAAGCGAGGCTTTACATGCAGCCTTAATAACCCTCGTGTAGTCAGTGGATCTTAAAGCCAACAAATCAACTGAAAAGTCAGACATTATGCAGGAAAAAGACATTTAGCGGGTAAACCATTAAGAAAAATAGTATGGTGATACAGACAAGGTATCACAATACCATTAAGAAATAACAGGGTGAAGACTGGCTTGGTGTTGGTGGAGCGGGGGGACTGCGGGGGGACTGCGAGGGGACTGCGGGGGGACTGTGGGGGACTGCGGGGGAACTGCGGGGGACAGCGGGGGACAGCGGGGGGACTGCGGGGGGCTGCGGGGGGACAGCGGAGATACTGCAGGGGGGCTGCGGGGGGACAACGGGGAAACTGCGGGGGGACTGCGGGGGACAGCGGGGGGACTGCGGGGGGACTGCGGGGGGACAGCAGGGGTGAACCGTACAAAATTTATGTAGCGAAAGTCTGGTTGGTGTTAGAGGTGAGGGAGAGCTAGTGGTTCTAAGTCCTTCTTAGGTTGGAGTACATCCCATCGGCACAACCTACACGGCCAACGTCGTCTTTCCAACGATCTAAGAGGCTACGGTGCTCAAACCCTCCCCCTCCCAATTCCCCAGCCTTCTGCCGCCACCCCAGAGCACAGGGAGACATGGGGTGATTCTATACAGTTTTCCGTGCCCGGGCCATACGCTTGCCTTTCTTCCCTCTCGTTATGCTACCCTTGGATGCCTCATGCCCTGCCCTCACGGTCTGCTTACACTTGCCCTACCCTGCATTTATACCTGCCCTGCCATACACCTGTCCTGCTCTACATCTTCCCTGTAGCTACACCTGCAGTGCCCTACACTTGCCCTATCGTCCATCTACTCTGCCCTACACCTGCCCTTCCCTCCATCTTCCTTGCCCTACACCTGCCCTGCCCTACACCTGCCCTGCCCTACACCTGCCCTGCCCTACACCTGCCCTGCCCTACACCTGCCCTGCCCTACACCTGCCCTGCCCTACATCTGCCCTGTGCCCCGCCCAATTTAATCATAAAAGCCACGCAATATGTGATCCATTTATGGCTTTTTAGATTTAATTTAAAATTTAATTTCCATTTGCGGTGTTGCTGTTAACCTGAGTGTTCAGATGTTAGTCGATAATTAATACCAGGTGTATGTACATTAACACCAGCTGTGTGTATACATCAACACCAGCTGTGTGTATACATCAACACCAGCTGTGTGTATGCATCAACACCAGCTGTGTGTATACATCAGCACCAGCTCTGTGTATACATCAACACCAGCTGTGTGTATACATCAACACCAGCTGTGTGTATACATCAACACCAGCTGTGTGTATACATCAACACCAGCTGTGTGTATGCATCAACACCAGCTGTGTGTATGCATCAACACCAGCTGTGTGTATACATCAACACCAGCTGTGTGTGTATACATCAACACCAGCTGTGTGTATACATCAGCACAAGGTGTGTGTACATCAACACCAGCTGTGTGTATGCATCAACACCAGCTGTGTGTATACATCAACACCAGCTGTGTGTATACATCAGCACCAGCTGTGTGTATACATCAACACCAGCTGTGTGTATACATCAACACCAGCTGTGTGTATACATCAACACCAACTGTGTGTATACATCAGCACAAGGTGTGTGTATACATCAACACCAGCTGTGTGTGTACATCAACACCAGGTGTGCATACATCATCACCAGGTGTGTGTATACATCAACACAAGGTGTGTGTACATCAACAAAAGATGTATGTACATCAACACCAGCTGTGTAAACATCAATATAGATGTATATACATTAATGCTTGATGTGTTAATCTCTCTCTCTCTCTCTCTCTCTCTCTCTCTCTCTCCTCCGCTCAGTACATTAACATCGGTATTCCAGTAGTAGCAATAAGGTTGAGTGTTGTGGGTAACATTAACTCACATCAAGAAGGTAAACAAAGCAGATTTAACGTGTCTGGCGTTACATTTTTCCTCGGCTCTTGTCTCTTTTCCCAAGATGTCCTCATCTTCCCGACTTATCAGATACTTCTTTGTACTCTCGCTTCTTTCTTCACTACTCTCGCTCACTTTCTTGATACATTTTTTTTTTTTTTGTTCATTAGCTCCTTATTTTAGGTGTACTCCGGCTTTTATTTTTTTGTACTTTATTTTTTTGTTATTTTTCTGTACTCTGGCTCTGTCTCAGTTTTTTTTTTTTGTACTCTGATTTTCTTTCCTTCTTTTGAGGTATCTCCTTAGCTCTCTGACACTGTTGTGTCACATGTTGCGTTGTGACACATGTGTTGTGTATGCGACCCATGCGTTGTAAATGTAACATATGCGTTGTGTATGTGACACATACGTTGGGTATGTGACACATGCATTGTGTATGTGACACATGTGTTGTGTATGTGACAGATGTGTTGTGAATGTGGCACATACGTTGTGTATGTGACACATGCGTTGTGTATGTGACACATGTGTTGTGTATATGACACACGCATTGTGTGACACATGCATTGTGTATGTGACACATGCGTTGTGTGACACATGTGTTGTGCATGTGACAAATGTGTTGTGTATGTGGCACATGCGTGTGTGACACATGTGTTGTGTATGTGACACATGTGCTGTGTGTGACACATGCGTTGTGCATGTGACACATGCGATGTGTATGTGACACATGCGTTGTGTATGTGACACATGCAATATGTGATACACAGAGGCCAGATTGCATACTTTGTACCTGAGAGTGGATGGGAAGAGGCAGATTGCACCACCACTACTACCATCACCACTACCACCACCACCACCACCATTACCACCACCACCACCATTACCACCACCACCACCACCATTACCACCACCACCATCACCACCACCACCACTACCACCACCACCACCATTACCACCACCACAACTACTATCACCACCACCACTACCACCACCACCATTACCACCACCACCACCACCAACACCACCAGTACCACCACCATTACCACTACTACCGCCTCCACCACCACTACCACCACCACTACCACCACCACTACCACCTCCACCACCACTACCACCACCACCACCACCACCACCACCACCACCATCACCACCACCAGCACCACCACCACTACCACCACCATCATCACCACCACCGCCACTACCACCACCACCATTACCACCACCATTACCACCACCACTACAGCCACCACCACTACCACCAACAGCAACAAATAACAGCAATGGATAACGGTAACAGACAAAAGCTGTGGATAACAACTCTGGATAACTGCAGTAAATAACAGCAGCAGCTGTAAGGAAGACTGTTCTGCAGCGGGAGTTTAGCCGCCATGACCCAAGTGCTGGACACAGTGCACACAACCGAGGAAGAAGTGAAGAGGCTTCTGAGTGAGCTAGATACCTCAAAGGCAATGGGGCCAGATAACATCTCCCCATGGGTATTGAGAGAGGGAGCAGAGGCGCTATGTGTACCCCTAACAACAATATTCAATACATCTATCGAAACAGGGAGATTGCCTGAGGCATGGAAGACAGCAAATGTAGTCCCAATCTTTAAAAAAGGAGACAGACATGAAGCATTAAACTACAGACCAGTGTCACTGACATGTATAGTATGCAAAATCATGGAGAAGATTATCAGGAGAAGAGTGGTGGAACACCTAGAAAGGAATGATCTCATCAACAGCAGCCAGCATGGTTTCAGGGACGGGAAATCCTGTGTCACAAACCTACTGGAGTTCTATGACATGGTGACAGCAGTAAGACAAGAGAGAGAGGGGTGGGTGGATTGCATTTTCTTGGACTGCAAGAAGGCGTTTGACACAGTTCCACACAAGAGATTGGTGCAAAAACTGGAGGACCAAGCAGGGATAACAGGGAAGGCACTACAATGGATCAGGGAATACTTGTCAGGAAGACAGCAGCGAGTCATGGTACGTGGCGAGGTGTCAGAGTGGGCACCTGTGACCAGCGGGGTCCCGCAGGGGTCAGTCCTAGGACCAGTGCTGTTTCTGGTATTTGTGAACGACATGACGGAAGGAATAGACTCTGAGGTGTCCCTGTTTGCAGATGACGTGAAGTTGATGAGAAGAATACACTCGATCGAAGACCAGGCAGAACTACAAAGGGATCTGGACAGGCTGCAGAACTGGTCCAGCAATTGGCTCCTGGAGTTCAATCCCACCAAGTGCAAAGTCATGAAGATTGGGGAAGGGCAAAGAAGGCCGCAAACGGAGTACAGTCTAGGGGGTCAGAGACTACAAACCTCACTCAAGGAAATAGATCTTGGGGTGAGTATAACACCAGGCACATCTCCTGAAGCGCACATCAACCAAACTAGTGTTGGAATTCCCATTTGCAACTCACCAGGATTTTTTTTCCACTTGAACTAATCATACAAATGTGCTTGACACAGACGAAGTAATCACACACACACACACACACACACACACACACACACACACACACACACACACACACACACACACACACACACACACACACACACACACACACACACACACACACACACACGTACACAAACACACACAAGTACACCCACACACACACACACACGTACACCCACACACACAAGTACACCCACACACACACACACGTACACCCACACACACCATGGACCCTGGGAAGGTCCAAACACCACTGCTAGAAGCTTGAATGATCAGTACTATTACAGTTTACTGCTAAACACAGTGTTCAACACAAGCTCCATGAGAGCTTCCTGGAAGACAATTTCATTGTGTTTCCAGTTTTATACTGAGACTGATTAACAGCTTGCATCTGTGCCAGACAAACTGATCCCCCAAAAATTCACTTTTCGAAATTTTTGGTCCAAACAAAACGTTGGAAAAAACCTACGGACGACCATTATTGTGTGCAATTCAAGATAATAAATCAAGGACTGAGCACTGCCTCAGCCGTGGCAAGATTATTCTCTAAACACACAGACGAGTCTACCCTGTCACCGTCAGTCTGACTGGTGAGACACCGAACTTTTGTTATTAGTGGATGAAAGATCGATCCTCCGTCCCTATTCGCTTTTAATGGTCCATGCGGGTTTTGGGCGATTCACTTAAACGCTGGTAATAATCTGTCGTGTCACTGCATTAAGAATTAAGTAGGGTGAGGGTGAGGCTGCCGTCAATAATATACACATTTACAATGTGTACCCAAGATTATCGGGTAATAGTCAGGAATAATTTCCACATGATTATAACTTATGTTTACGTAAAACCTAAACCTGGATGATTCAGTCATCGCATAGAGGAGTGGTAGTGACTCGACCATTCGTCCGTTGAACACAGAGAGAAACTCTACTCTCGTATACAGGGGTTTCAGTCTTATATAGGAGTGGGACCAACAAGGCTTAATGGGTTGTTTTATATTTAAAAAAAACACAATTAAATTTGGTACTTCTTTTAGCAGTGGCCCATGATGATACAGAAGGATGGACAGTGACACATACTAGAATTGATATGGAATGCGCTGAACGCAGTTTTACATTTGAAGTACATCACACATGACCTGTACATCATCTTAAGCCAGGTTTAGACGTGGTAGATCATTGCTTGTTTGGATGTGTGCACCATCCTAGTATGAGATGATGCACACATCTGGAGACTGTCTGCCTGTTTCAGGATGGGGAGGGAGACTCTGATGAAGTTACCTTGCATGTAGGTGTAGCCTAGACCCACAGATCCTCACATGAATCGGGATGGCTTCCACCATAATAGAATCTGTTCTTCGTATGTTTTTTTTTTTTTTTGCTGTAGCAGTGAGAGTTCCTGTACTTATTCACTCTCCAAATTCTATTCACAATTTGATTCATTGGCTTTTTACCCATTGTACATAGTGTAAATCACTGTATATTCGTTAAACTATATTTTGGTGTATACTTTATTCAACCCATTGAAAGTACTTGTGTTCGTGATAGTTGAAACTTGTGTGGTAACTGGTTGCAAGATGGAATATAAGTTTACTCTCGTATATGCTGCAGCAGCAGCACTAAAAACACCAGTAACACCAGAAACAAGACAGCGTTAGAAGCAGCAGTTGTAACAGCAGTAGTAACAGCAGTAGAAGTAGCAATAACAGTGCAGCAGCAGCAGTACCAACAACATTAATTACAGCAGCAGCAGCACTAACACCAGCAGCTGTTGTCGCTATTAGCTCTGTGGATGGTACCAGATGACAAAAATGAAAGTATACTGATTACCGAGGACAGGTCTAAGCTCAGACGGCGAGTGTCATAACAAAACTAACTTGTGTTATTGCTTAGTTCTGTAAATACGGTCACCACAAGGCTCATCTCTGGTGCTTTTTAGTTTATTTTTATTAATCTTGTTGTTTTGTTCCGGCACGTCTCATTGTCCGGAAATAAAAAAGTAATGACGAAAGGTGTGGGAATATCGACGCGAAATACAGAATAAGATTTTTGAAGCGACGTATCGGCCAGGCAAAACTTAAGATGAAGCTTTACCCTGAGCGAAACGTTTTCCCATTGAAATCATTTTTTTTAATCTTCTTACCCTCACGTCTCTATGATCTGCTGTCCCATTCTTTTGGTAGAATCTTCACCCTTTGGTTTGTTGATTGTAAAGGTTGTGTATATCCCTGGCCAGCTGAAAATATTACTGTAGGGGTAGTCACACAGAGACCCGACCTACCACCTCTACGTCTGATCCCTTACGTTATATAGCCTCTACGTGAGTCATTACGGCAGATATACACCGTCGGGTGAATATACACTGTGTTACACTAATTACTAGCTGAGGTCATTACTGTGGGGGGAGAGGGGTCGACACTCCCCATGCTAAAGTCTTCATCTCATGCATTCCCTCCCACGATAACTGCCAGCTAAAACTATTAAACAAATTATGCCGCCACCCTTCACAAGGACTCCACCCTTAAAAATGTCTACGCCCTCGGTTTCCCCTTTTAAAGCTGCACTTCCTGCTAATATATACCCTCCCCCCAGTATCCCCTTCCTGAGTTGGGCAAGAACTGCGTCCTATTGTTGGTAGCAGCAGCTCTCGTCCTGAGCTCTGAAGCCTCATTTCCCGCTGCCGGAGCCTCACTTGAAGTCTTTGCCCCCCTCTAGCCGGAGTCCCACTTGAAGCTTCTACCTCTCCCTCTGGAGCCCCCAAGCTTCTACTTCTCTCGCCGGAGTCCCACTTGAAGCTTTTATTCCTTTCACTTGAAGCCACTACCTCGGCCGCCATGCTGCAAGGCAACACTCACCATGCCACAGCTTCCTTCACTTCGAAGTCGCTGCTCTGCTTCGATTATCAGTTTGCTAACATCATCAGTGCAGAGATCAGGTTGTTGGTGCCCGCCACACTAACAACTTGATCGATCAAGCCAGCAAACAAGAGGCCTAGTCTGGGACCGAACCCCGAAGGGCGGCGACCTCCGGACGCGGCTCCAGGTAAACTCCAGGTATAAACTCCAGGCAAGCATCGCCAGGCTGCACACTTCTTAGGAGAGTGTAAACATCTCTCTCTGACCTGGGCGTTGGTATTCCTTACTTCGTTGAAAGACATTGTATTCAAAACACCCTTTATTTATAGATTATTTTTTCGCGCTAAACAGAGCTTGATCAGGTTACCGGCTTAAAATAAATATCTCTACTGAACATAGTGTTTTTTTCTATCATAAATGTCACGAGTCTTGCTTCTCAAAATTTCTGTACGTGCCTGCTCGATATTCTAATTACGAGAAATTTCCCAAAATTTTCATTGTTTTTTTTCAGTTATTCAGTCATTATTAATCGAATTCCAGGATATACATGGCTATAAAAACATTTATTTACATAAAAAAATGCCTAAACCTAGAGATTTTAATGGCCTTTTAATGTTTAATTTAAAAAAAAGAGTAAAAATTTCTCTTAATATTATTTCCTTTTACGGATATTGTACGGCTGCTGGGGATGCCGGTCGACGACCTTTTCTCGAGTGTAAGCGACTCGCTCTGCTAAGATTTATGGCAGCGAGGTCAACCTTTTCAACATAACAGGGCTCGTTTAACTCGTATTTAGGAAGGCTCATATAATTCTCTTTATCAGGAAAAAATTGACCCATGTTTCAACCCTGGGCATCGAGAAACAGGACTCACTAGTGTTTTTGCTCTGGTTATATATAATAGGGAAAAACGTTTATATTGGCTTTACAAATTTTGCAATTTGTACACGAGCTAATTTAGGTGCCCTAGTCCGTTAGTGTTTATTCATTTGTAAGTGGCAACATTTCCGTAAGCAACTCAGGAGTGGCTGCTGGAGTAGCGTTATCGTAACGCCTAGGTATTCAGGATATTGGTGGAAGGTAAGTGGGGCGGTAGTGATCGGGCTGAAGGTGTAGGTGATCGGGTTTTACTAGTAGTGTGGGTTTGGAGGAAGGGGAAGGGGAAGCTTATATGATATTTCACAATATGTAGTAGAGAGTACTCACTTTGTCTCTGTTCACACATGAATTGGCTGGTGTTGTCTTACTGTACAGTTTAATATATTATACGGTTAAATGACAAGTGACTACTGCGTCTGCTTTATTTTCTCGTTCACTTATAACGACCGTTCCTAGCTGGGAAAGGTACTGGAGGTCGTGAAACAGGACCTGCTGGCGCTACTGTGGAAGTTTTGACATAAGATCTGTTAGTGTTGTTATGGTAGTGTTGACACAAGACCTGCTAGTGCTGCTGTGAAAGCATTGGCACTACCAACCACCAGCACTGCCACCACAACCACTACCACCATCACTACCACCGTCACTACCACTACCACTCCAGCTCCTGCGGACCTACACACACACACACACACACACACACACACACGTGAGCCATAACCAAGGCGCAGCTTGCACTAAGTCTGTCATATAACTATAGTATCTTTTACAATAAACCAGCGCCTGTCTCATCCATTTGCTCTCCGCCGAGGCAAATTTACATTCAGATTTAGTGGCCGTACTGGAGAAATGTCGCGGCACACTGAACAATTAATCAAACTTTTTCATTTATTTCCCTTAAATGTTCCTGCTCCAATAAGCGTCTCTCGTCCGCTGGATCCACTTTATGGGTGTTTGGATACAAAGTTGTTCTTTCAACACTAATGAAGACACAGGTGATGAGGAAGCTTTTCCTCGTGACAAAGTTTCACTCTGTGTAGAGCTTCATCGTGTTCCATTGACTTGATAAAGCTCTACACAGAGCGAAGCATCGTACCTATGCAAGCTTGTTCTTTAACGTGAATCTTCATGTATCGTCACTCGCCTGTGTATATAGCTTCATGCTACTCTACTTTCTACTACCACCGCTACTACTTCTACTACTACTTCCACTACCACCTCTACCACTACTTCTCCACTCTCTTCTTTCTTCCTTTCCTTGTCCCGTGCCTCTACTCCTTCCCTATATATACTGACCCCCCCCCCTCACACTCGTGTGTTAGTGTGACTTTGTAAATGGTCTGAGTCAGACCGAAACCTCGTCATAATCTCTCTCCTGTATGCGGATTATTTGTGTATTAAGCTTGAGGCTACGTTAATCAAGTATTTACTTAACATTATTGATTTTTCCAAATATATACTGTAAGTTTAAAGCATAATAGTCTCTCGTGTATCAGGAGTCTCAATGATTTTCGTTTTTGCCTGTCGCTTCAGGCACTAACGACGCGTTTGAAGACTTTGTTCATTAGTTCAGAGCTCAGTTTTCCAACAGAACTGTTAAAAGAACGAGAGACCAATATGCCACTCTACGGATGTTCCAATTTTGCTCTGGTATTCTTGTGTTCTCTGGTGAACTATTTAGCTCTGTGATGTTGTACTTGTTCAGATTTGTTATTCTTAGACGAACTGTTGCTAGGTACGTTACTTGCATGTGTTTCTTTAATGTGTTTCTGACTGAGTCTCACTCCTTTTGACGCTGGAAGGACACTTTTTTTTAGAGCAACACATTTCTATTCGCCTCGCCGATCCCCGGTAGCGTGTCTGGCGAAACACCGGGCGATCATTAGCGGACGGAGTCTCCTCTAACTCCTTAAACTGCGTGGCTAGCGATACATAATATACATAAATAATACAATATACATCTCTCACTGCTCTAACACTACAGAGCCGTGCCAGTTACCACTGTCATCAGGGCGCAAAAACTTGAGGTCAACACACGGGAACCTAGCTGGGTAAGCAGGTACGTTTCAATAGCCACACAGCCAGTACCGTCACACACGGCACCATCCACACCCGCTCATACCCACCCATACAATACATCCACACCATTAACCACCACACAATACATCCACACCATTAACCACCACACAAGCACCACCACCTACACCCACACTATCTGCCACAGCTATAGCCACACAATCATTAACATTCCCACACCACTACCAACACCCATACACCATCTGCCAAAGCCACACCCCGCTCCATCTCCCACAGCTACACCCACACCTCCTCCCACAGCTACACCCACACCATCCCTCCCCAACACTAGGCAGATTATTTGGTGTGGGCAACCCAGGTGTCGAGCGTTACGAGTAGCAATAACTGTTTCTGATCACCGAGGGCCATAACACCACTCCCATGATCATGGTACCATAATACCACTCCCATGACCATGGTACCATAACGCCACTCCCATGATCATGGGACCATAACACAACTACCATGATCATGGTACCATAATACCACTCCCATGACCATGGTACCATAACACCACTCCCATGATCATGGGACCATAACACCACTCCCATGACCATGGTACCATAACGCCACTCCCATGATCATGGGACCATAACACCACTCCCATGATCATGGCACCATAATACCACTCCCATGACCATGGTACCATAACACCACTCCCATGATCATGGGACCATAACACCACGCCCATGATCATGGGACCATAACACCTCTCACCCATAATGATGGGTAACCATAACACCATTCTTCCATGCTTATGAGGGTTAAAACACTACTCTCCCTCTACTACCCTCCATAGAGTACGTCCCACCTTCCCTCTACTACCCTCCATAGAGTACGTCCCACCTTCCCTCTACTACCCTCCATAGAGTACGTCCCACCTTCCCTCTACTACCCTCCATAAAGTACGTCCTACCTTCCCTCTACTACCCTCCACAGAGTACGTCCCACCCTCCCTCTACTAACCTCCATAGATTACGTCTCACCCTCCCTCTACTACCACCATAGAGTACGTCCCACACTCCCTCTACTACCCTCCATAGAGTACGTCTCACCCTCCCTCTACTACCCTCCATAGAGTACGTCCCACCCTCCCTCTACTAACCTCCATAGAGTACGTCCCACCTTCCCTCTACTACCCTCCATAGAGTACGTCCCACCTTCCCTCTACTACCCTCCATAGAGTACGTCCCACCTTCCCTCTACTATCCCTCCATAGAGTACGTCCCACCCCCCCTCTACTACCCTCCATAGAGTACGTCCCACCCTCCCTCTACTACCCTCCATAGAGTACGTCCCACACTACCTCTACTACCCTCCATAGAGTACGTCCCACCCTCCCTCTACTATCCCTCCATAGAGTACGTCCCACCCTCCCTCTACTACCCTCCATAGAGTACGTCCCACCTTCCCTCTACTACCCTCCATAGAGTACGTCCCACCCTCCCTCTACTATCCCTCCATAGAGTACGTCCCACCTTCCCTCTACTACCCTCCATAGAGTACGTCCCACCTTCCCTCTCCTACCCTCCATAGAGTACGTCCCACCGTCCCTCTACTACCCTCCATAGAGTACGTCCCACCCTCCCTCTACTATCCCTCCATAGAGTACGTCCCACCCTCCCTCTACTACCCTCCATAGAGTACGTCCCACCCTCCCTCTACTATCCCGCCATAGAGTACGTCCCACCCTCCCTCTACTACCCTCCATAGAGTACGTCCCACCTTCCCTCTACTACCCTCCATAGAGTACGTCCCACCTTCCCTCTACTACCCTCCATAGAGTACGTCCCACCTTCCCTCTACTACCCTCCATAGAGTACGTCCCACACTACCTCTACTACCCTCCATAGAGTACGTCCCACCCTCCCTCTACTATCCCTCCATAGAGTACGTCCCACCCTCCCTCTACTACCCTCCATAGAGTACGTCCCACCTTCCCTCTACTACCCTCCATAGAGTACGTCCCACCCTCCCTCTACTACCCTCCATAGAGTACGTCCCACCTTCCCTCTACTACCCTCCATAGAGTACGTCCCACCCTCCCTCTACTACCCTCCATAGAGTACGTCCAACCCTCCCTCTACTACCCTCCATAGAGTACGTCCCACACTACCTCTACTACCCTCCATAGAGTACGTCCCACCCTCCCTCTACTACCCTCCATAGAGTACGTCCCACCCCCCCTCTACTACCCTCCATAGAGTACGTCCCACACTCCCTCTACTACCCTCCATAGAGTACGTCCCACCCTCCCTCTACTACCCTCCATAGAGTACGTCCCACACTCCCTCTACTACCCTCCATAGAGTACGTCCCACCCCCCCTCTCCTACCCTCCATAGAGTACGTCCCACCTTCCCTCTACTACCCTCCATAGAGTACGTCCCACCCTCCCTCTACTACCCTCCATAGAGTACGTCCCACACTCCCTCTACTACCCTCCATAGAGTACGTCCCACCCTCCCTCTACTACCCTCCATAGAGTACGTCTTACCCTCCCTCTACTACCCCCCATAGAGTACGTCCCACACTCCCTCTACTACCCTCCATAGAGTACGTCCCACACTCCCTCTACTACCCTCCATAGAGTACGTCCCACCCTCCCTCTACTACCCTCCATAGAGTACGTCCCACCCTCCCTCTACTACCCTCCATAGAGTACGTCCCACCTTCCCTCTACTACCCTCCATAGAGTACGTCCCACCCTCCCTCTACTACCCTCCATAGAGTACGTCCCACCCTCCCTCTACTACCCTCCATAGAGTACGTCCTACCCTCCCTCCACTACCCTTCATAGATTACCTCCCACCCTCCCTCCACTACCCTCCATAGAGTACGTCCCACACTCCCTCTACTACCCTCCATAGAGTACGTCCTACCCTCCCTCCACTACCCTCCATAGATTACCTCCCACCCTCCCTCCATGAGGATTTTCTCTCAGTCCTTTCCATAACGTTCATTAAGTTGCTCTTCTTTTTAAAGTTTATGTTTGTGTTGCTGTTTTCCCGGTGAGGGTCGTCCCACATTAGGCACAAATCACGACCCTGATTCACGTGTACTCTCTCACTAGACACGGATCACGACTCGATTCACGTGTACTCTCGCACTAGGTACAGATTATGACCCTGATTAATGTGTCAGGCACAGATCATGGCGCTGATTAATGTGTCCTCTTCTAACCACGGGGTATAGCACCTCTCTCCTAACTAACCAGAGGACGCTGGCCCTGACTCACGTGTCCTATCTCACCAGCCACAAGACATGGTTCTCTCTCACATATCCTCCCCTACACCGCGTCACTTAATCACATAAATTATATTGGCCATTCCCTCCCTAAGTGTCCCATCCTCGCGTCCCCTCTTGACTAAGTGAGCCTCGCCAAAGTGCTTTTCCGTTGGCTGGACACAGACATTCACAGGCCCTCCACCCAGACCACCGCCCATTCACAACCCTCTCCGACCACCACCCACTCCAACTTCCACCCACTCATCACCCTCCACCCCCCTCATTCTCCCTCTCTTCTGACCAACTTAACATAAGAACATAAGACAAGAGGAACACTGAAGTAGGCCTGTTGGCCCATACTAGGCATGTCCTTCACAAATCCAACCCACTAACAGAATAAACGCTGCCCAAGCAATAAGCTTTAATCATTCTATTTACTCATGTGCAAGACCCACCCAGATGCACTCCTTTCACTCATGTATTTATCCAACCTAAATTTGAAACTACCCAAGGTTTTAGCTTCTCTAAAGTAACACAACACAAGTATAGCAACTGAGAAATTCACCATATTTTTTTTACACCAGAAGTAAGGAGATAAGAAGCCTAAATTCAGGGATCTTACTTCAGAAAACAAAAACAAAATAAAGTACACGACTATAATTTACTTGTTAGAAAATGGAATGGAGAGAGAGTGGTAGGGAGGATGGCGAGGGAATTAAAGGGGCTTCTATCCTCCCCTCCATGAATTAAAAATAATGCTGTGATGCTGGAATAATATGGTGAACCGGAATGTCTCCATCACTCTCTCATCTCCAGTGTAAACAGAGGATGGAGGCGCACGTGGAGGATTAGAAATCTTCATTATTAATGTTGTTATTATTATTATTATTATTATTATTATTATTACTATTATAATTATTATTATTATTATTACTATTATAATTATTATTATTATTACTATTATAATTATAATTATTATTAAAATTACTATTATTATTATATTATTATTTCTATTATTATTGGGATCAGCATCCCTTCGTCTGCATCCAGCCCCCGTCTTCCACCTCCTTGAAGGGGAATGGGGGGCTTGTCTTACAGAATTCTATGATCATCTTCAACTTGGCCAGTTGGTCGTCGATCTCGTCGTCTCAGGATGTCGTTGGTGAATGTCGACCCCATTCCGGGAAAACTAAAGACCTGTCGTTTCCCAGAACTCCCGGAAAAAGTGGTGGAAACGACCTTCAGTTGTCGAACCAATCACACTGCGAGACCACTGATGTTACCTCTCGTATCCACACGTTTATAAATCCACACGTTCGCTATCCACACGTTCCCATCAAGGAAGGTTCCTTGATGCTGGTGAGGGGCTTTTGATCTAGGGAATTGGATCTGTGCTCCGGTTCCCTGAATTGAGCCCGAATACCTTCCATCCCCCACCACAGGCACTGTATAATCGTACGGGTTAAGTGCTCCCTCATGATTATAATAATAATATCCACACGTTCACTATCCACACGTTCACTATCCACACGTTCACTATCCACACGTTCACTATCCACACGTTCACTATCCACTGCTTTTAAGACTCGAATATATCTTCATCCAGACATAATGCAGACAACATCAAGGTAACCGAGAGGAAAATTAGGTAACGTTGATTTCTTAACCTTTTTCCCTCTAGGTACGAGAATGTCCTGCCTTAGGCACTGTATGACTCTTCCAGGTTTAGCTCTTCCCGATGAATATAATAATAATAATAATAATAATAATAATAATAATAATAATAATAATAATAATAAAAATATTTTTATTATTATTATTTCTTCACCAGTGAAGACAGAGTCCTGGAAGTCTTCCAAGCTGATCCAGGACACAGGAGTATTCTGTCCTAACCACTGTCACTGGGGAAATTATCCTGGAAATGTATCCTGGAGCCCTTTTCAGTGTTGTAACAGCAGTGTTATAACTACAGTGTTGTAACTACAGTGTTGTAACTAGTGTTGTAACTAGGGTGTTGTAACTACAGTTTTGTAACTAGGGTGTTGTAACTGCAGTCTTGTAACTAGGGTGTTGTAACTACAGTCTTGTAACTAGGGTGTTGTAACTGCAGTCTTGTAACCAGGGTGTTGTAACTACAGTTTTGTAACTAGGGTGTTGTAACTGCAGTCTTGTAACTAGGGTGTTGTAACTACAGTCTTGTAACTAGGGTGTTGTAACTGCAGTCTTGTAACCAGGGTGTTGTAACTACAGTTTTGTAACTAGGGTGTTGTAACTGCAGTCTTGTAACTAGGGTGTTGTAACTACAGTCTTGTAACTAGGGTGTTGTAACTGCAGTCTTGTAACCAGGGTGTTGTAACTACAGTTTTGTAACTAGGGTGTTGTAACTGCAGTCTTGTAACTAGGGTGTTGTAACTACAGTCTTGTAACTAGGGTGTTGTAACTGCAGTCTTGTAACCAGGGTGTTGTAACTACAGTTTTGTAACTAGGGTGTTGTAACTGCAGTCTTGTAACCAGGGTGTTGTAACTACAGTTTTGTAACTAGGGTGTTGTAACTGCAGTCTTGTAACTAGGGTGTTGTAACTACAGTCTTGTAACTAGGGTGTTGTAACTACAATTTTGTAACTAGGGTGTTGTAACTACAGTCTTGTAACTAGGGTGTTGTAACTGCAGTCTTGTAACCAGGGTGTTGTGACTACAGTTTTGTAACTAGGGTGTTGTAACTGCAGTCTTGTAACCAGGGTGTTGTGACTACAGTCTTGTAACTAGGGTGTTGTAACTTCAATTTTGTAACTAGGGTGTTGTAACTATAGTATTGTAACTCTCTTTGTCTCTGTCTCTGTCTCTGTCTCTGTCTCTCTCTCTCTCTCTCTCTCTCTCTCTCTCTCTCTCTCTCTCTCTCTCTCTCTCTCTCTCTCTCTCTCTCTCTCTCTCTCTCTCTCTCTCTCTCTCTCTCTCTTTCTCTCTCTCGTTGTCTCTGTTTTTCCTTTTCTCTAACGTCTGGGAACGCATTCTCGGTTCTTTTCGAAGTTCCTTAATGCTCTGGTTCACTCCTTAATACCCTGCTCCATTCCATAGTGCCCTGGTTCACTCCTTAATGCCCTGGTTCGTTTTTTGATGGCCTGGTTCGTATTTTGATGGCCTGGTTCGTTTTTTGATGGCCTGGTTGGTTCCCTGATGCCCTGGCTCATTCCTTGATCGCCGTGGTTTAGTGCTGGTCGCCAGCCACCCACGCACCAAGGTAGACCAGCATACATCCCTCGCCTGGCTCCTCGCCAACTGCCGGTCCCGTCTGATTGAAACAAACTATCTATTTTTTGTGAGGGGGGAAATAGGGGACAGGTGAAGTAGATTTAGGGTTGTTTTTTCCTCGTTTGTTTCATGTTTGCGTCCGTTTTATGTGTTGTGGGTTTGAGTGTGGTTAATCCTGTATTTTATGTATTGTGGGATTAATCCTGTTTATGCAAAGGTGACCCCTTTCCAGTGTAGGTTTATGGCACACACAGGACCTCTGCTCCCTCTCTCAGGATAGATGTCCGGTTCCACCGCCTTTGAGGTATCGAGTTCACTTAGCAGCCTCTTCACCTCCTCCTCGATTGTGTGTAAGGTGTTAATCCCAACTTTCTGATCTCCAGGACAAAGCTAATGCTAACTGTCTGGTCTCCAGGACAAAGCTAATGCTAACTGTCTGGTCTCCAGGACAAAGCTAATGCTAACTGTCTGGTCTCCAGGACAAAGCTAATGCTAACTGTCTGGTCTCTGGGACAGCGTTAATCCCAACTATTTGGCCTTCATGACAACGTTAACACAAAATCAATCTGGCTTACTGGACTTCGACAACACCTACAAAAACCACAGATCAACAACCTCATCCACAACAACCACCATCTCTCCTCCGTTGCCATGGCCTCAAACACCCCACACCTACCACCACCACCACCACTACCACCACCACCACCAGCACGTGCGAGGCAGCAGACAGGAAGCCTGGGTCAGGTAGCAGCCTCGCCTCCAGACGCCCAACTTCCTTAAGAAACTGAATATCAACGTGAAAACCAACCCTCGTCCCCAGCAACCTTGCCCAGAGTTGAGACGACAAACTGTTGATCCAGCGACTCAGTGACGACTGAAGTTCATCTACAGACTGTCTAAAGAGGAGACACGACTTACTGACGACGCACGACTCTCCAACACACCTCAAGACTGTTTCTATCGACTAATAGTGAGAAAATGCAGGTGGTGGTGGTGGTGGTGGTGGTGGTGGTGTGCTTGTTTTCACCTGGAACAGATAAACTGGTAAACACTGACCTAGTTGGGAATGAGAAACCCACGTTAATAAGACCCCATATGTGGTTTATGGCATTTTATTGTGAAGACCTTCGTTCACCAGGGACTTCATCAATTAATAAAGTCCCTGGTGGAGGAAAGGTATTCTCATTATAATTCCATATACTGCATATTACGTCCCATTAACTTGGCGGTATAGAACACCACTGATGTACGCGAGAAGCCTGCTTGACTGTCTGGTAGTTAACGATATGTCATTGACTAACTTATAATGAAAATACTGTTTGTTGCAGACCTGCTAGTGAAGCTCTTCACAGTCACCTATAACAGGGTATAATGACCATCACTTTGGATGAAAACTTTACGCCACCGTCACACGCACATGGACACAAAAAATCTACTTCTCGTCAACGCTTGTTCCATTTTCATTCTATAACCAAAAAAAAAAATTAAACCAAAATATATTTTCTTGCCTTTGTCAAACCTTCAGGATCACGCGGTTGTGTGGAGTGACGTAATTGGCGGACGTGCCTGGAAATCCTGATCTCTTCAGCCAATCACGGGCGGGTGTGCCTGGAAATCCTGATCTCTTCAGCCAATCACGGGCGGGCGTGCCTGGAAATCCTGATCTTTTCAGCCATTCACGGGCGGGTGTGCCTGGAAATCCTGATCTCTTCAGCCAATCAGAAGCTGCCGTGCCTGGAAACTCTGATCTCTTCAGCCAATCAGAGGTTGTCGTGCCTGGAAACTTCGATCTGTTCAGCCAATCACGGGCGGGCGTGCCTGGAAACTCTGATCTCTTCAGCCAATCAAGGGCGGGTATGCCTGGAAATCCTCATCTTTTCAGTAAATCAAGGGCGGACGTGCCTGGAAACTCCGATCTCTTCAGCCAGTCACAGGTGGGCGTGCCTGGAAACTCTGATCTCTTCAGCCAGTCACAGTCAAGCTCTCGCCCAGAAACTAGCAAGAAACTTCTTATACAGCGTCGCAAAGTTTGTTTATTTGTGACTACGGCGCAGCGGATCCTCATCCAGAGAAAAAGTTTGTCTCACAGAAATATATATATATATATATATATATATATATATATATATATATATATATATATATATATATATATATATATATATATATATATATATATATATATATATATATATATATATATATATATATATTCAGTTTTAAAGTCGTAATAAACGACTGTAAATGAATAAACAGAAAGATGGACGGAGGCTTGAACTGTGGTCCTGGGATTTAC
>NC_091331.1:8304283-8319283 GCF_038502225.1 Cherax quadricarinatus | reverse complement strand
TTTGATTTAGCTATATCTACCGTACCACTGTGAGTCAACGCCACCACACCCCAATGTTGGAGCTGTGGGGGTTGACCTCACTCAGTTACCAGCTGGTCTCTCGTAGACGACACAGTTCACCCTCACCTTTGGAGAGAATCACGCCTTCCTTACTGGAGCTAACCTTGGGCCCCTCTTGAGGTTCTTTCGCGATCTTCCAACACTGGTCGGCCTTGTACCAGAGTTCCTCGGATGGAGTGCGGATGGCTGTATTAAGGCGCTCTTGATTGTCACTATATCCTCAAGAAGCATTTAAGTGTCTTTAGTGTGAAGAGTTCAAAGAGTTACCCCTCGCAGTCAGTTTGATCAACGAACTTATTTCATATTGACAATGCTGATATGTGTAGTGAGTGTGGAGACTATCGATATGTGTACATAACGTAAGAACATAAGAAAGGAGGATCACTGCAGTAGGCCTGTTGGCCCATACTAGGCAGGTCCTTTACAATCCATCCCACTAACAAAACATTTGCCCAACCTAATTTTCAATGCATATTAAGTGTTTTGGTGGAGACCATTGCCAGTTGGATGAGAGTAGTGGATACGCTATGTTCTGAGAAACGTTGTAAAGTGTTAGTGAATCTGAACGTGTTACGACTCCACGCTCATTGAGATGTATTCTAGAAAAAGGCTGTAATGTTTGTGTCAATCTCAGTGTAAATATGAATGTTATATTTTACAGTGTTGCCTTTTAAAGAAATAGTATAAAACCCTTCTGAGGCTTATTAAGCAACTTAATAAATATCAGAAAGAGCCTTAAAAATTATATCCAATCGAACCCTTGAATGAATTCGACTTTGAGCAGGATCTTTTCTTGTTCCTTGTTGCTTTCTTACTGCCCTAAGCGCAACAACTTGAACATCCAGTTCAACATGTTAGATCAGAATAAAGACGACTATTGGCTTTTATGATTTTACGTGCTGTTGGAGTGTGAGCAGTGTAATATTTATGAAAATTTCATGGAAACTGGTTAGTCAGATTTGTGCCCTGGAGATGGAAAAATGGAGTGGCTGTTCTCTGAAGTGGCGGAGATGCTGCTGCTCGGAGAGTTATCTAAACTGTGATGTCAACATATTTCAGCAAGACAGCTATTGAATGAATGACGGAGGATGTGTTTCCCTTTTTTGGGGGTGACCCTACCATGATGGGAGACGGACCGTGTGATAAAGAACAACGGGAGCAAAGGTTTATACATCTAATGGTGCGTATCTCTTCGTTTGTATACAGAAAGTTTACATCAGTCTATTTTACGGATAAAATTGTCTTTGGCAGGTGGTGCACAGGTGGCATTCAGCCTTGGTAATCCTCATGTAACCGCGTACTTTAAATCTTCTAAACCAAATAAACAAATTCCACACATACTCCCAACACCGTCAAAGTTGAGCATCTAGGTAGAGGAGTGGAGCTTCGTAAACATCCAGTCGTCGTCACTTTTACGCGGTCAACTTCACGCAAGCACTTGCTGCACTTGCTGCACTTAGTGTAATTGTCTTCAAGAAGAGGTTTACCTTGATGCCGGTGAAGGGTTCTTGATCAGAAGAATCAGAATTGATCCCCCTCTTCCTTGGATCAAATCTGATTGTATCGTATTCCTCAGGCGCTTTTAGAGAGAGAGAGAGAGAGAGAGAGAGGGCATTCAGTAGATGGAGGCTAAACAGGAGTTGAGGAGCAGCATCACATCTGCAGTGGTGGCTGGTCTCCGACACTTGATGGTGATCCTTCCAATAGTCGTAGGAGTCGTCAGGACGCCCGGGAGGATCACAAGGTGGATCTCAAGGATCCCTGTTGGGAGGCTTCAAAGGATCCCTGACAGTCGTGTCGTAAATCTGGGTTCCAGGTTTGTGTACTTGCAACGAGGCACTTGCTCGTCTCACCCTTCAGAAGGGTGGGGGCGGGCGCCTTGATGCCGGTGGAAAGCTCTTGGTTCAAGGGACGGAAGCTGGCACTCCCATTCTCATTGTTAGTATTGTTTTACTTATCAGCTACTGCAACTACGCCTACACGGTGCCATGCTTCCCCATACGCACGGTACCGTGCTTCCCTCCCCCATACACTTGGTACCATGCTTCCCTCCCCCATACACACGATACCATGCTTCACCCCCATACACACTGTACTGTGTGTCCCTCCCCCAAACTCACGGCACCATGCTTCCCTCCCCCATACACATGGTACCATGCTTCTTTCAATATCTACACGGTACAGTGCTTCTCTCCACAGCTACACGGCATCATGCTTCTCTCCACAGCCACACAGCACCGTGCTTCTCTCCACAGCTACACGGTACCGTGCTTCTCATTCCCCTAGTCCTCAATAAATTTGATTCCATTATTTCCAGCACCAAACGTAAACAATGTGTGTTTTCTGGCATCAGAAGTATTTAGTGGCCCTCGCATTTTTTTTTATCCCCGTTAATATCCCATATTAAGTCTAATTAATTAAATGAAATTACAGCTGAATGCGCCTTAATTCGTTGCAATTTGTCAACAGCGACAATAGCATAAATTTGGAGGTGAGTTTTACCCTTACAGACGCTGGAGGAACTAACAACAGCCCAAACAATAGAAGGGGGCTCTTATCGCTCCAACAAATTCTCCCTCTCACCCGCGCTGTCGTCAGCCGCGACCAACAGCCGACTCCACCAGATTGGGAAGTACATTACCTAAATTTATCTTGAAGTACAAGGGAATTTGTGGGTGTTTATGGGCGGAGGCGAGGCCACACTAGCCCCGATTAATTGGCGAGGTCGGAATGAACTCGTGTTCTTATGGTGTCGAGGTGGAGTGTAAATGGCGTTGGGGTGGCAGACTTACCATCGTCTCTTGTTACTGGGGAGGACAGCCCCTGGCTCCTCCACTGGCAGTCTCCAAGGCTTTCTGCACGTGCTGTTGGGGTTTTCTCCGTCAGGGGAAAATGTCTCCTGGACACAAGCTAAGCGGATCAAGTCGGTAGACCGCCTACAGAACCGCGGTCTTAAAACCCTCAATGCACCTGGCTCCTACACCTGACCTCTTCACTGAATAAGTTGTTTGTTTCTCATGTCTGTTTTGGATATAAAAAAAAAAGTCACCCGTGGGCAAAACGTCGTGTAGCTGTCTTTTACCGGTCTTTCTCCTACCGATTAAGGTTCTATTAATAAAGAAAATGTCTTCCCAGGCTCCTTCGAAATTCACCTTTTATTGTCTCAATAAAAGGTTGTTCTGAAGTTTTTGTCTGGGTTGCTTGAAAGGTTAATGAGGTTTGAAACCTGTCGTCTACACGAAAATCATCAAGGCTGCGTGTAGACTCTTCACCACCAGTCAAGGCTGCTTTAATTCCTAAAACAGGCATTAAGTAAACTGTTAATGTATATACACCAAGAGACATGCACCTCTCGGTGTATATACCTTGTGACTGCTGGGTTTACCAAGGCAGAAATACAAAAATGCTTGTTAGATAATGGTCAGCCAATCAGGAAAGGAGCAAAGATTGATAGGCAGGATCGCAAGTCTGCCGAGTAGGTTATTGTCTAGGCTCTGCTCAGTCACCCATAAATTCTGAAAATTTATCAGTGACCGGCTGGGAGCAACAGAATGATTACATTCACGGTGGAGCGCTAAATACTTAGGAATCATACTGAACCTGTTGAATGTTAGATAATTAGTTTCTACCCGTAGAAAGGAAAGGAAAGTATACATTCTTTGAATCAAGAGCCCTTCACCAGCATCAAGGTACCTTGAAGAAAGAAACGCTAATATGATCATAGCAGATCAATAAATGCAACACTGGCACCAGAAGCTGCAAGCATGTAACTAAGGAACGCATATGACATCAACATAGTTATGTACACTAGCTTGCCGCCGCCTCCCCAGCACAGCAATATGTCAAAACCACAAGAATGAGCCACAGCAACAACAAAACCCTCCTACTGCACTGCACTGCACTGCACTGCACTGCAGTAAGCTGCTATAGCAGAACAACAACACATCACAACACAATAATCAGTCGTTACAGCCATAACAAGCCACGGGAACACGCTAACTTAAGAGTCACTGAGAGAACTTGCTCCCTTTCACAGTGTCCTCAACTTTGCTCAGTCACCAAGATGGAGCGGCCTGATGACAGAGACCAGGTTGAAACGGTCTTGATGGCAGAAACCAGATAGCAACGGTGCTGACAGCAGAAACCAGGTAGGAACGGTGCTGATTGCAGAGACCAGGTAGGAATGGTGCTGATGGCAGAGACCAGGTAGGAACGGTGCTGATGGCAGAGACCAGGTACGAACGGTGCTGATGGCAGAGACCAGGTAGGAACGGTGCTGATGGCAGAGACCAGGTAGGAACGGTGCTGATGGCAGAGACCAGGCAGGAACGGTACTAACGGCAGAGACCAGGTAGGAACGGTGCTGATGGCAGAGATCAGAGACACGAGCGAGTTATTACACTCAGATCACACCCACGGAAGACTAACGATATAATGGAATACTTGACGATATCCTCATCGTCCTACTGAAACCTCCTAGCTGAGGCCAGGAGGCTTCAATATGGCAATGCAACTATCATGTAAAATAGAGCAGCACCACTTTGCAGATGTATCTAATTTTGCTAATGAAACAAAACATTACTGAACGAATGATTATGTTGAATGAAATGATGACTAATACTACCACTACTACGGATGCTGCTGCTGCTACTACTATTGATACTGTGTATTTTATATTATATTAAAGGAACTAGGACGCAAGACTTGTGCGGAACGGAGAAGAGGCGATTACTATCGTATGGTGCGAGCCAAGGGGAAATCCTCTGGGTATTGCTTTCCGAACTGTGTATTGAAGAGTGTGGGGTACAGAAACAGTTTCAGTAGATGTAAAATGAGGGTACACTTTCTTAGAGTGAGCTTAATTGTATATGTCGATGGCTTTCTTCTTGTGCCTGCATTCTTCCCTGAGGCTGTCTTAGAGCTGCCTTCTCCACTCCTGAGGATGTCTCAGACCTGCCTTCTTCCCTAAGACTGTCTCAGAGCTGCCATATTTCCCGATGATATTTCAGAGCTGCTTTCTACCCTAAAACTGTCTCAGAGCTGCCTTCTTCCCTAAGACTGTCTCAGAGCTGCCTTCTTCCCTAAGACTGTCTCAGAGCTGCCTTCTTCCCTAAGACTGTCTCAGAGCTGTCTTATTTCTCGAGACTGTCTCAGAGCTGCCTCCGGCTCATCCATTAAAGGCGGTCATCAGGAACGCTGACAGTGACCAAGAAATTTTCTGGATACGATCTCACCTGACCAGACTCTCCTGATTCTTCACAAACTCTCCTGATTCTTCAGACTCTCTTGATTCTTCAGACTCTCCTGATTCTTCACATACTCTCCTGATTCTTCCCAAATTCTCCTGATTCTTCACAGATACTCCTGATTCTTCCCAGACTCTCCAGATTCTTCCCAAACTCTCCCGATTCTTCAGACTCTCCTGATTCTTCAGACTCTCCTGATTCTTCAGACTCTCCTGATTCTTCACAGTCTCTCCAGATTCTTCCCAAACTCTCCTGATTCTTCACAGATTCTCCTGATTTTTCACAGACTCTCCTAATTATTCCCAGATTCTCCTGATTTTTCAGACTGTCCTGATTCTTCACAGACTCTTCTGATTATTCCCGAACTCTCTAAATTCTTCCCAGACTCTCCTGATTCTTTACAGACTCTCCTTATTCTTCCCAGACTCTCCCGATTCTTTCCAAACTCTCCTGATTCTTCCTCCTTTCATATCTTCCTTCATTTTATTCTCTTCCTTTTGTTTATTTCTCATTTCGTCCGACTTTTGCTCTATTATCATAACGTTCTTAGTTCTTCCAAGGGAAAATAATAATTAATAATAATAATTAACAATAATTTCTAACTTTACCGTTTGAGTTTTATTATTATTTTCATGAGGAAGCGCTAAATCTGTATGGAATCATATAGCTCTTGGTAAAACGGGAGATGAGGGGTCTACCTGGAGGGTATTCCGGGGATCAACGCCCCCGCGGCCCGATCCATGGCCAGGCCTCCTGGTGGATCAAGGCCTGATCAACGAGGCTGTTACTGCTGGCCGCACGTAGTCCAACGTACGAACCACAGCCTGGCTGATCCGGCGGCGACTTTAAAGTCTTTTGCTTTCGTAGGGAGTGATTTTTGTGTACAGATTAGGAACCAGTCCCTCCAGGATCTTCCATGTGTAGATTATGATGTATCTCTCTCGCCTACGCTCCAGTGAGTACAAGTCAAGTGCTTCTAAACGTTCCCAGTAGTTAAGGTGTTTGATGGAACTTATATGTGCAGTAAAGATTATCTGTACATTCTCTAGATCTGCAATTTCACCTGCCTTGAATGGAGATGTTAATGAACAGCAGTATTCCAGCCTAGAGAGAACAAGTGATTTAAAAAGGATCATCACTGGTTTGGCATCTCTTGTTTTGAATGTTCTCATTATCCATCCTATCAGTTTCCTCTCAGATGTGATAGTGGCATTGTTGTGATCCTTGAAGGGTGCGGGGGGGGGTGAACCAGGTTTGCTTGGAGGAAGGGGAGGACAGCTCAAATTCCTTGGATCAAGAACCTTTCGATAGCTTCAAAATAGATAAGCAATGCAAGTTTTTCCATGCACGTCGTAAATGGTTGGAGTATAGGTCTACCCGCACGCTGACTAGGTCTAAAAGTTTTATCGAGACCTGATAATGGTCCAGTAATGTCCGAAACTTCGTTTATAGTTTACACTTCAAACTTCGGGTTACTGGTGAATCACAAGACCCGACGTGGTGAGCTAGGCCTATGGTGGCCTCTCTTGGTGCTCCATCACTTACTAATAGGACTAATAGGACAATTTTTTAAAGTCTTTATTATTTCTGTCTACTCTGTGTCTGTCTGTCTGTCTGTCTGTCTGTCTGTCTGTCTGTCTGTCTGTCTGTCTGTCTGTCTCTGTCTGTCTGTCTGTCTGTCTCTGTCTTCTGTCTCTGTCTGTCTGTCTGTCTCTCTCTCTCTCTCTCTCTCTCTCTCTCTCTCTCTCTCTCTATCTATCTATCTCTGTGCTCACCTAAATATGATTGCAGCGGTCAAGTCACAGCTCTTGTCCCCTTATGTGTGTGTGTGTGTGCGTATGTGTGTGTGTGTGTGCGTATGTGTGTGTGTGTGTGTGTGTGTGTGTGTGTGTGTGTGTGTGTTTTAAACTTGCCATCAGCATTCAAAGCACTATTGAAAAAAATAGGATAAAAAAAAAATTGGTTTCTTGCGAGGCGAGGGAGAGCTGTGTATCAGCTGCCAATCACTGGTATTCAACGTTCAGGAAGACATGATGATTCAACCTTCCCTCTTGGCCAGACTCCAACACACACTCCATATATTTTTTTGTGTTTCCGGCTTCGCAGACGTGTGGAAAGGAGGGGAGGAGAAGAGAGAAGGGAGGAGGAGGAGGGAGAGAGGGAGGCGGAGGGAGAGGGATGGTGGTTTCGGAGGGAAGGTGGTTGGGTTAAGTAAAAAGGGGACTCGACAAGGAAAGGCAGAAATTAGAGGTGAGGATAAGGGATGAAGACCAGAAGGATGATTGCATGGAATACTTGTGAATGCTTTTCATAACTGCCCTCCTTATGTCATCATATTATGAGAATCCGACAAAAACCCTTCTAAAAGTCTCACAGAGACGTAGCATCCACTACCTCTGGAGTTTCTGACACACATTATCATAGAAAATATTTGCCCTGGATGCCACCCACATCAGTCAGTTCACACCACCAAGTATATCTGTGGGGACATCTTGATAACATGACTGAAAGAATTTCATGTAGAATACAAAATGCTTTTCTTGGTGTTCAAGGTGCTAGCAGAGCTTCACTGTGGCGAAAGCGTCAGAAGCATTGTGGTGAACATCTCAGAAGCATTATGGATATTTTTATTTGAAGACTTTTCGCCAACCAGTGGCTTTATCAGTTGAATGCAGAGATGATATGCGAAGACAGTAGAAGTTGAGGTAATCAGTCCCTCAGCGTTGAGGAACTATACACAGAAGACAAAGGAGATCGAATATTGTTATTGTTAAGAGATATCTATACATGATCCAAGCGTATTTTGTAACTCATTGTTTCCATTATTTCAGGAAATTGTTTCTCTCCGCTTGGATGCTTATAGCCAGAGACAACATCTTTCAGTCCTGGGGGACAAGAGTTATCCCTGTATTTTTATGTGTATTAAACACGTCGTGGACCTCTTTCCCGGTTCCCTCTCCGGAAATCCAGCCGTGAATGGCGGCCATCAAGACCTTCTGGAAAACTAGTGACCTGTCACCTTCCAGGATTTGGGGACAGCTGCTCTAACAACCCCTTGGAAGGGGGTGACTCGATGCTGGTGACGGGCTCAATTAGAGCCTCACTTTCCCCTTTCTCTGGCTCAGACTTGATTTCCTACCATTTCCCAGACACTGCCTTTCTCCTCCTGGCTTGTCACTTACTCACGAATTCAGTAATAATAATCATACAACAGCTATAACTTGTGCGGTTCATGTTGAGAGGTGGCAACACGACACAACGATCCTCTGATCGAGAGACTGACGCAATACTCACCGGAGTGTTGACAATATATTTACCAATCTCAGTGTAAGTCCGAGTTCTAGTCTGTGTAACAGTAGTACATGTTTTAACAGTATTACCACATATATGTTTTAACATTAATACCACAGACATGTTTGAACATTAATACCACAGACATGTTTGAACAGCTTAACCAGCGTTGTAAATTAACCTTGGTAATACTTTACAACATTATATGTAGGAGGTCCTACAAATTCTCAGATTTGTTAAGCTAATCAAACCAAAATAATTCTCAGAGAGGTGAATTTATTAGGCAGCTCATACTCATCCAGAGAGTAAGCAGGCATGACCAACCAAAGGTTCTACACTTATCTGTAAACAAAGGTGACCAGAGTCAAGAAGTGGTGTCATGCAGTCCTACGCCGTCTGGTAAAAATCACGTGTGCTGTGGCATTCTGACTTGTCATGGGGAAGTTTAGGGGGCTGGCTCGATTACCTCGTTGGTGACACTCATTCCAGTCAATCGTACTTTTTAAGGCCAGTCGTCATTTGCCTTATATCCCATTGTGATCTCTAGTTTTCTGTGATATTTGCCTTCAATGTTCATCATTAATTTGGCTTGTGGAGAAATCCTTTCTCATTTAGAAATATTGTACACAGTGATTTTGAGAAGGAAGAATAAATGTAAATCGCACAAGTTATTTCTGAGTTTAACTCCTTTTCTTGTTGAATATTTGTAATTTTTACTGGCTATTGCTTATAAAACAACCCAATTCTGCAAGCATACAACAGTGTACTGGATTTCGTAAAGCCTTCCACCTTGACTGCTTCTTAAAATAACATTACCTTCATGCCTCTACGACGGCATACCAGCTAATTACATTGCAATAGTGGTGTGTTCTTTAACGGGATAAGTGGTGCTGCCAGTAAACTCACTTCTCAAAGAAGAAATCCGAAAACAATTCATCCTGAGAGAGTGTGGAGTGCATCCTGGGGCTTCCTCGACTAGCGTCAGCAAGTCAAAAGACGTACCTATAGAATCCAGCTTAGCCACCAATCCCTGTCGGGAGAAACAGGGCGCAGCCACTGTCACCAGATACCAACCAGGTAAAGCCACCGGCCACTAGGAAAGATTTGCACTCCACCCACCAGGGAAGTCCAGCACTCCACCCACCAGGGTAGACCAGCACTCCACTCACTAGGGGAGGCTAGCACTCTACCCACCTTGGCAGACCAGCACTCCAACCTCCAGGGGAGGCTAACACTCCACCTACCTGGGTAAACCAGCACTCCACCCACCAGGGGAGGCCAGCACTCCACCCACCAGGGCAGGCCAAGACTCCACCCACCAGGGTAGACCAGCAATCCACCCACCAGGGGAGGCCAAGACTCCACCCACCAGGGTAGACCAGTATACATCCGTCGCCTGGCTCCTCGCCAAATACCGGTTCCGTCTGATTGAGACAAACGATTCCATCTACACGATTTTGTTTGGGGGCTGGAGGAGAGTGGGTGGAGGGACCACCAAGTTGTTAGAGAACTGGAGGAGGGTGAGTGGAGGGACCACCAAGTTGTTTGAGGGAGACAGATGAGGGGTGGAAAAGGGTGGAGAGAGAGAGAGAGAGAGAGAGAGAGAGAGAGAGAGAGAGAGAGTTGTTTCATCTATGTTATTGTAGGTACAATTCTGTAGGGACTGTTTTCCTTGCTACACTCGTGTTTGATGTTCTCATGAATCGTGCTGCTGCTGCTGCTGCTGTTATTGATATTGCTGTAGTTGCTGTTATTGATCTTGTTGCTGCTGCTGATATTGATCTTGGTGCTGCTTCTGACGTTATTGATCTTGGTGCTGCTGCTGCCGTTGATATTGATCTTTCTGCAGTTGTTGTTATTGATCTTGATAATGCTGCTGTTGCCATTGTTGATGCTGATCCAGCTGTTTGATTTTATTATTGTTGCTGCTGTCTATGCTGTTGATGTTCTTGCCCTTTTTATTATTGCTGTTACTGCTGTTGTCAGTGAAGCTGTTGAATGTTCATACTATTTCTGCTGTTACTGATATGACTGTTGTTGATAAATATTTTTTCCAAAATCTCTAAGACTCTAAGTCACCGTTTTCAAAATTCTTATTCTTCTTTTAAGCATATTTCTCTTCTTTATTTTTCCCTTCTTCCCCTTCATAATTTTCTTTGTAGCCTTTTTCTTTCCTTCTCATCTTTCCAAGGTGAAGACAACAATTAGGAGGTAATTACCTACATAATGCACCCTTCATTAAGGCAGCCAGGTAGGCTGCTGACGGCTGCTCGTTATAAGACCTGACATATTAAGGTTCAAGAATATAACACCTCCACACTCTTGTCAGAAGAATGGATTATTCCTTCTAATTAAAGAAGCTTGGCAATTAACACGAGATGGGAAGAATTCACGTGTGGTCTAAAAACTTCCGCTGCCAACACCAACAGAAATTTGTCTGGCGTTGTCAGTACGTAGAAGCTGCTACTGTTGTTGCTGCTGCTGCTGTTGTTGCTGCTGTTGCTGCTGCTACTGCTGCTGCCAGGGTGTAGAACTTGTTACTGCTTCCAACACAGCTATGTAAGTTGGTAATAATGGATAACATAGGAAGATGAGGCAGCTGGAACTGCAGAGGTAAACAAAGCCAAGAGTATTTGAGCTCGCGTCTGTCAAGGAATTGAACCCAGGATTTGCTAGGTAACGAACCTTTCCATTATTTCTCAATCCTCTCTCTCTGTCTCTCCCTTGAAGCCCACTAGATCCTGCTTCACTCGGAGGTTCGAACCGGCCATCTTCTGTTTCACTGAGCTGGCTAGGTCTTCGATCTATCAAGGAATTCGAATCTGCGACTTCTTGCTTCAACCGGAGATTCGAAACCGCGACTTCACAAGCAGATCAGAATCTGCGCTACCTACTACATCTCAAAGTTCTTGTCTCAGTCCACTTCTGTTTAACATTTATGTGAATGACCTTCCTCAACCAGAGTTTAATGACACAATTGTGACACAGTTTGCAGATGATGTTATTCATGTCGTCTCATCAACTCCAGTAACAGGAAAATACAAGTATGAGAGGGTCATAGAAAAAATGAATATTGAACTTCGTCGAACATCTAATTGGGAGAAGAAATGGAGAATTACGACTAATCCTGACAAGGTCCTTGTTAGCACGATAGGATGTTTTGCATCAACCATTGAAGATAAAGGGGGTATCTCCATCAGAGGTACACCTGTAGCCATTAGAAACCCTAACAAAATCTTGGGATATGAAATAGACAGGCTGCTCCACTCAACATCTCATGTAACTAAAAAGATCAACACAGCCAAAGCCGGTCTTAGCAGACTCTTTCGATTCAATCAAGCCCCTCAACATGTCAAAAAACATCTGTACAAAATGATAATAAGACCTATACTCGAATACCCTTGTGTCCCAATGTCATTAACAACAAAGACCAACATGCTACGGTTACAAAGGGTCCAGAATAGAGCTCTTCGCTTTATTACTGATACCAGGAGGAGAGACAGAGTTAAAATGGCAGATTTACACACACAACAAGATATTACTGCCATAAATGTACGCCTTGACACCCTAAAAAAGAAACAACTTTATACAATGCAAGAACTATACATGCCAGATAGAGAACATCCTATACAAGTGATAAATACCACCGATTACACCATCAATACTCCGCCTCACAGGACTCAAAGAATGACTCTCCCACAGAGGGTTCGTCGTTTTATTCATAAAGATGATTACCCTCGACCCACGATTTTGAGCAACTTACCTGATGAAGAAGATTGGATACCACCAGAACCCTTCTATGTAAACTGAAAATCATCGCCCCCAATTAGGGAGACATCTTAAATAACTTTCTAATGTAAAATTATGCTATTGACTATTGTTGGACACCACCATTAAGAAGCTATTGTCACGGGCTCATAAACTGGCCAGAAAATATTGCCTTTCTTGTTGTATAAATATCTGTTGTGCAATCGCGAAAAAAAAAAAAAAAAAAAAAAAAAAAAAAAAAAAAAAAAAAAAAAGCAATTGCAACTTGTATAACTACAACCAATTCAGAGTCATGTACTTATATACCTATTATATTTATGTGACTCTGATGGGTTAGTATTATACCCCTTAAAGAATATCTTATCAATTCAAATGGACTTTTTAAATTACACCAAAGTGGTTGGGCCACTTACCTTTTATATCCTACCTCTCCCCCCTTCCAACCCTTTTCCAATATTTCCATCCTTACCCATCCTTCTTCCTTCCCCATCTTACCAAAAAGCTCTGGTCATTAGAACTCGAACTAGAACTCGAACTACATCTCTTGAAGGTCTAAAACCCGCGAGTTCTTCAAGAGCTAAAACATAGTCTGCATTCTCCAGGAAGGTGCATCAACCTCCGTGCTTTCCCTCCAGAAGCCACTTCCGGAAACCACCTCCGGAAGTCACCTCCAGAAGCCACCTCCGGAAGCCACCTCCAGAAGCCACCTCCAGAAGTCACCTCCAGAAGTCACCTCCAGAAGTCACCTCCAGAAGTCACCTCCAGAAGCCACCTCCAGAAGCCACCTCCAGAAGCCACCTCCAGAAACCACCTCCAGAAGCCACCTCCGGAAGCCACCTCCAGAAGCCACCTCCAGAAGCCACCTCCAGAAGCCACCTCCAGAAGCCACCTCCGGAAGCCACCTCCAGAAGCCACCTCCAGAAGTCACCTCCAGAAGCCACCTCCGGAAGCCAACTGCAGAAGCCACCTCCACAAGCTATCTCCACAAACCACCTCCACTACAGCCGCCTCATACACGCTGGCTTTATCACCAAATAAATCCTAAAACTTCTTCAATATACGATATCAAAATACTTTGGCACTTCATAAACTTTTAGCGAATAAATTATAGACTTTGCTGAATAATTTTGTTTTCCTCGAGTGTATAAAATATATTGAAATTTGACCGTGAACAGCGTAAAAAAAATCCTATATCCCTACAAACTGTATCCCCCACCCACACACGGGTATACCTTTTAAAGAAAAAATAATTATCCCTTCAAAAGAGGGTGCACTTATCCTCGTAAAGGGCTCTTGATCCAAATAATTGGAGCTACCTCTTCGTAGGATCGAATCTGATTACCTCTCCAATGTCATATGATCCCATATGGATTTAGCGCATTCCCCGATAATGCTTTCTTCTTTTCTTCTTCTTCTATATAATAATAATAATAATAATAATAATAATAATAATAATTATTATTATTATTATTATTATTATTATTATTATTATTATTATTATTATTATTATTATTATTATTATTATTATTATTATTATGTAGCAATGCCTATGAATCACTAACCCAATTTTCAGATCGTCAAAGCATAAGAGAAAAGTCATGAATGCGTTCCGCTGTGCTTGCCCTCGCAACTCTTACGTTTTAAAGAGGATTGCTTTGAAAAACAACCATTTAGAAAGTTTTAATTGGGCAAGCGTTTATTTGAGCGCCATTGTCAAAATTTCCCCTTTAATTAAAACTCTTAAACAAGGGGAATCCGTAAACAAGTGAATAAAGTGGGTGATGAGGTGAGCCGTACCAGTTTAGCGCTTTTCATAAATGTACTACTACTGCTTCTACTGCTGCTACTACTACTACTACTACTACTACTACTCCCATGACTACTGCTACTGGTGCTACTATTACTAATACTGCTACTACTGCTACTACTACTACTAATACTGCTGCTACTACTAGTATTACTCCTGTACTCACCTAGTTGAGGTTGCAGGGGACGAGTCCAAGCTCCTGGCCCCGCCTCTTCACTGGTCGCTACTAGGTCGCTCTCCCTGAACCGTGAGCTTTATCATACCTCTGCTTAAAGCTATGTATGAATCCTGCCTCCACTACATCCCTTCCCAAATTATTCCACTTCCTGACTACTCTGTGGCTGAAGAAATACTTCCTAACATCCCTGTGATTCATCTGTGTCTTCAACTTCCAACTGTGCCCCCTTGTTGCTGTGTCCCATCTCTGGAACATCCTGTCTTTGTCCACCTTGTCAATTCCTCTCAGTATTTTGTATGTCGTTATCATGTCCCCCCTATCTCTCCTGTCCTCCAGTGTCGTCAGGTTGATTTCCCTTAACCTCTCCTCGTAGGACATACCTCTTAGCTCTGGAACTAGTCTTGTTGCAAACCTTTGCACGGTGTACAGGGTCCTGAACGATTCCTTATTAAGATGTCGGAATGCTGTTCTGAGGTTTGCTAGGCGCCCATATGCTGCAGCAGTTATTTGGTTGATGTGCGCTTCAGATGTTCCTGGTGTTATACTCACCCCAAGATCTCTTTCCTTGAGTGAGGTTTGTAGTCTCTGGCCCCCTAGACTGTATTCCGTCTGCGGTCTTCTTTGCCCTTCCCCAATCTTCATGACTTTGC
>NC_091331.1:8294283-8299283 GCF_038502225.1 Cherax quadricarinatus | reverse complement strand
TCCTCCTTCCTTCCTTAGCCTGATTACCTGGTCCTTGACGGTTGTTTTCTTCCTGATGTGGCTGTATAACAGCTTCGGGTCAGATTTGGCTTTTGTTGCTATGTCGTTTTCATATTGACGTTGGGCCTCCCTTCTTATCTGTACATATTCGTTTCTGGCTCTACGACTGCTCTCCTTATTCTCCTGGGTCCTTTGCCTTCTATATTTCTTCCATTCCCTAGCACACTTGGTTTTTGCCTCCTTGCATATTTGGGTGAACCATGGGCTCATCCTGGCTTTTTCATTATTCCTGTTACCCTTGGGTACAAACCTCTCCTCAGCCTCCTTGCACATTGTTGCTACATATTCCATCATCTCATTAACTGGCTTCCCTGCCAGTTCTCTGTCCCACTGAACCTCATTCAGGAAGTTCCTCATTCCTGTGTAGTCCCCTTTCCTGTAGTTTGGTTTCATTCGTCCTGGCCTTCCTGCTTCCCCCTCCACTTGTAGCTCTACTGTGTATTCGAAGCTCAAAAACCACATGATCGCTGGCCCCAAGGGGTCTTTCATATGTGATGTCCTCAATATCTGCACTACTCAAGGTGAATACTAAGTCCAGTCTTGCTGGTTCATCCTCTCCTCTCTCTCTTGTAGTGTCCCTTACGTGTTGATACATGAAGTTTTCCAGTACCACCTCCATCATCTTAGCCCTCAATGTATCTTGGCCCCCATGTGGCTCCAAGTTCTCCCATTCGATCTCCTTGTGGTTAAAGTCGCCCATGATCAGGAGCTTTGCCCTGCATGCTTGAGCTCTTCTCGCCACTGCAGCCAGTGTGTCAACCATCGCTCTATTGCTCTCGTCATACTCTTGCCTTGGCCTCCTGCTGTTCTGTGGTGGGTTATACATCACTGCAATTATCACCTTGGGACCACCAGAGTGAAGCGTTCCCGCTATGTAATCACTTTCTTCTCTGCTGTCTCCTCTCTCCAGCTTATCAAAATTCCATCGGTGTTTGATCAGCAATGCCACTCCTCCACCCCCCCTGTTCCTTCTGTCTTTTCTCAGGATCTGGTATCCCACTGGAAAGATGGCATCTGTTATCATACCTGTAAGCTTGGTTTCTGTGATCGCTATGATGTCTGGTGATGCCTCTTTGACTCTTTCGTGCCACTCCTCCCACTTGTTTGTTATTCCATCAGCGTTTGTGTACCATACCTTCAGTTTCCTTTCCAACACTGTGGTTTGGGGGACCTGTGGGGGTGGGAGACCTGGTAGCATACTGTAGAATTCTATGGTTGGGGGTTGGGTGGAAGCTGTGGGTATGGATTGTATTGTGTGTTGGGATGGTGTGATAGGTTGTGGGGTTCTGAGGATAGTTGTGTGTGTGCTTGCCCTTGCTGCTCTGTTCTGCTCTGACTGACCTCTGCTGGTTCCATCCTTGTCTCCTTTCCATGCTCCTTTCGCTTTTTTGTCCTCTCCCTCAGCTGCTGTCTCTCTGTTTGTGTTCTGTCTCTGTCTAGGAACACCTTCTTGTACTCTTCCGAGCTTTTCAACCGTGGTTTCTCTTGGAGGATCCTGTTCCGCACTGTTTCTGTCCTGAGAATCAGCATGATCGGTCGGTTTCTCCCCTTCAAGTCCCTCCCTATTCTCTGAAAATTTACAATCTCATGCATGTCTTCTCCCCCTATTTCCGTGATAATTTTCTCAATCTCCTTTCTTTCTTCCTGCCGTCTTCCAGTGTGTGTCCTTTCCTCTCTCTCCCGAAGCTCATGGATGATCACTGATTTTGCCCTTTCCTCCTCCCATTACCTCTCCCTCTGTGACTCTGGTTCCTGTCTGTATGTGGTCATTTTCTCCCTTTATTTTTCCAATGGCTCTTGGTAGCATGGTTGTGCCTCAGCATTCGACCTATCTCCCTCTCCATCTGCACCCATCTGCTCTTCCCTTCCACTCCCTGGCCCTTCTTTGCAGGCTGATATGACCTTAGCATAATTCATATCTCCTTACTTCCTGTTCAGAATCTCATCTTTGTATGGTGTGTCTTCTCTGGTCACTACCCCTGAGACTTGCTTCAGCCTGTTTACCTCAAATTCTAGGACCTTTACCCTGGCTACTGCAGTTTCGACTTGTGCCTCCCAATTCTTCGTCTCCTTCTCCAACCTCTTTTCCCATTTCACAGAGAGCTCTTTCTCCATTTTTTCAGAAAGCTCTCCTAATTTTCTCTCCCATTCTTGCTCTATCCTTTTCCACTGTTCCTCCATCCATTCCTCCCTAGCAGTACCATTGTCATCTGATCCCTGATTCCTGCGATTCCCAACCATTTTTTTTTTAGTGAAAGAGAGAGAGAAAGATAAAAAGAAAAAGGGGGAGAGAGTGAGAGATAGGGAGAGAGAGAAGGGGAGCCTAGAAGGAAGGGAAAAGAAGGGAAAAAGGGGGAGAAAGTGAGAGAGAGGGAAAAGGTAAGAGAGAGGGGGGAGTGACAAGGGAAGAGAGAGAGAGAGAAAAGAAGAGGAAGAGAGAGAGTAAGAGAGGAAGAGAGGAAGAGAGAGAGGGAGAGGGAGAGAGAGAGGAAGAGAGAAAGAGTGAGAGGAAGAGAGAGAGGAAGAGAGAGAGGAAGAGAGAGAGGAAGAGAGAGAGGATGAGAGAAAGGGGGAGAGAGAAAGAGAGAGAGAGAGAGAGAGAGAGAGAGAGAGAGAGAGAGAGAGAGAGAGAGAGAGAGAGAGAGAGAGAGAGAGAGAGAGAGAGAGAGAGAGAGAGAGAGAGAGAGAGAGAGGAGAGGAGAGGGAGAGAGATGGGGGGAAAGGAAGGGTTATAGGGTCACTTCACAGGAAGGTGTAAAATCCTGTATATGTGTGTGTGTCTGTATGTGTGTGTGTGTGTGTGAGAGAGAGAGAGAGAGAGAGAGAGAGAGAGAGAGAGAGAGGTTTCTAGATGGAACAAACACACTTAAAGAGATGAATAACGAACACTAAATTAGGAGCATAAAATCCACCAAATTCTTAATAAAACGCACATAAAAAAAAGTAAAAAATAAATAACTAAATAAATAAATCAAATAAATAAATAAAAATAAATAAAATGCACTAAAAATATAAATAACTCTAATAAAGGTGCAAAGATCACGCTAAAGAGACGCATAAAACTCACTGAAAATGGATAAAAAGGAACTTTGAGAGGGGTGTTAAACGTGCTAAAAGAGGTGTGTCAGGCGTATTAAAATGGACGGAAGATGAATTAAGAGATGTGTAAAACACATTTCAAAATGCATATAAAACGCACGTTTGGGAGTGCTTCTAACGCATTAAAATAGGTGAATAAAATGCTCTGAAACAGGTGTTTGAAACGCTTTAAAATGGGTATATCAAGCCTTTTATAACGGGTGCTTCAAACGCTCTAAAACGGGTGTTTGAAGCGATCTGAAAAGGACGTCGGAAACTTTCTAAAAAAAAAGTGACTAAAACAAAGTTATTGAGGTGAATAAAACACACTAACTGAGATGAATAAAACACACTAACTGAGATGAATAAAACACACTAACTGAGATGAATAAAACACACTAACTGAGATGAATAAAACACACTAACTGAGATGAATAAAACACACTAACTGAGATGAATAAAACACACTAACTGAGATGAATAAAACACACTGAGATGAATAAAACACACTAACTGAGATGAATAAAACACACTAACTGAGATGAATAAAACACACTAACTGAGATGAATAAAACACACTAACTGAGGTGAATAAAACACACTAACTGAGGTGAATAAAACACACTAACTGAGATGAATAAAACACACTAACTGAGATGAATAAAACACACTAACTGAGGTGAATAAAACACACTAACTGAGATGAATAAAAAACAAAGTTATTGAGGTGAATAAAACACACTAACTGAGGTGAATAAAACACACTGACTGAGATGAATAAAACACACTGACTGAGGTGAATAAAACACACTAACTGAGGTGAATAAAACACACTAACTGAGATGAATAAAACACACTAACTGAGGTGAATAAAACACACTGACTGAGATGAATAAAACACACTAACTGAGGTGAATAAAACACACTGACTGAGGTGAATAAAACACACTAACTGAGGTGAATAAAACACACTAACTGAGATGAATAAAACACACTAACTGAGATGAATAAAACACACTAACTGAGATGAATAAAACACACTAACTGAGATGAATAAAACACACTAACTGAGATGAATAAAACACACTAACTGAGGTGAATAAAACACACTAACTGAGGTGAATAAAACACACTAACTGAGGTGAATAAAACACACTAACTGAGATGAATAAAACACACTAACTGAGATGAATAAAACACACTAACTGAGGTGAATAAAACACACTAACTGAGGTGAATAAAACACACTAACTGAGATGAATAAAACACACTAACTGAGATGAATAAAACACACTAACTGAGCTAAATAAAACACACTTAGGTGCATATATAAGAAAATAAAAGAGTGCATTAAACGCACTATAAGATAAGATAAGATAAGATTTCGTTCGGATTTTTAACCCCGGAGGGTTAGCCACCCAGGATAACCCAAGAAAGTCAGCGCGTCATCGAGGACTGTCTAACTTATTTCCATTGTGGTCCTTAATCTTGTCCCCCAGGATGCGACCCACACCAGTCGACTAACACCCAGGTACCTATTTGCTGCTAGGTGAACAGGACAACAGGTGTAAAGAAACGTGTCGAAATGTTTCCACCCACCGGGAATCGAACCCGGGCCCTCCGTGTGTGAAGCGGGAGCTTTAGCCACCAGGTCACCAGGTGCATAAAACACCAAATAAAGTGAATCAAAGTCACCAAGTTAAGTGTATAAAACACTAAATCTGGCGCATAACACAGATCAAATAAGTAAAAAAAAAGTGCGTCAAATTAGGTGCTTAAAACGCACCAACTTATGTACATAAAACGCAGTCAAAATAAGGTGCATAAAACGCAACAAATTAAGTTTATAAAGCATATAAATT
>NC_091331.1:8259283-8289283 GCF_038502225.1 Cherax quadricarinatus | reverse complement strand
TTTCATCCGGCTGTCTGTCCTAAACTGAAATACATCATAGTGGCGTGCCACAAGGTTTGGTATTGGGGCTGATACCTTTTTGAACACAAATAACAGAGAATGTGTTTTAAGTTACAAAATCAACATCCTCTGATGAGAATGTTACGAGGTCACGTTATGAGTTGCAAATAACAACATTCTCTGATGAGAATGTTGCAAGATCACTTTAGCGTCAAGCTCCAGGGATTGTAAACGTTTTTACTTGTTCTGCACATTTTTTAATTAACTGACTCGCAGTCTTGCTCAACCGCAAATGTTTGCCGCAAGAAAAAAAAAAGATGCAATTTGAAATGAGTTATGGTGTTTGAAAAAGTTAATGACTCTTAAGTCACTTCACTTAGTATTTAATAAAGGAAATTTTAATTTATTATATAGGCTTATTTGAAATTGTTTCTTAAGGTCTGGGTATTTTGGGTGACTGTAGATAATCATCTGTCATGCAAAATACCGAAGATTGTTCACAGAGTGTGTTTATAACAATGATTGTTCCTTGATAATGTGAGTAGTCACGAAAACGCTTGGAATTTCTCTATTCTTTCACAGTGGTTGTTTTGCATGTTCTGAAATCACCTGTTTACTGTGATACTTATTGTATATATATATATATGTATATATATATATATATATATATATATATACATATTATATATATACATATATATATATATATATATATACATATTATATATCTACATATATATATATATATATATATACATATTATATATCTACATATATATATATATATATATACATATTATATATCTACATATATATATATATATATATACATATTATATATCTAAATATATATATATATATAAATATATAAATGTCTGGATAATATATACACTGCTTGAGATCAGATCTCATTAAACTCCATTCCAGTCTCTGCATGATCCCTGAGGCTTAGCATTTCCATGTGAATAATAATAATAATAATAATAATAATAATAATAATAATAATAATAATAATAATAATAATAATAATAATAATAATAATTCACGCTAGGACCTTTGCCTAAACGCCTGTATGTGTTACTAGGGATCAGCCGGTAACGCTTGATCTCTGTATCATGGTAAAGAAAATCATTGGGAAGTAGCACCTATGTAATCAGACTACTGTTTGTCTCTGAATCACGGGTTCTAAATAATTATCTGGAAGCACCTATGTAATCAGATGACTGTTTGTCTCTCTGTACTGTTGATAAAAAAGAATCATCCAGAAGCACTTTCGTGCCGCTGAGAGGGTCTCCCCGAGCCGGGGAGTGTGATTGATTGCAAAGCCATGATTTGCATTTGCCAATTTCGGGCAGAAATCTGGTGGCCACAGCGCCATCGAGGCGAGAAGAGGAGGGGTGCCTTGATGATGGGGAAGGGATCTTGATCCAAGGGATTAGAACCGCTCTTACCTTCCCCGGTTCTAGTTTAGTTAAATCTTATTCCGATGGCTTTATATGATTCTTAATATAACAATAATAATAAATAATGATAATAATAATAACGATTACACAGCCTCGGGAATATGAAGCAATCAGGTTTGATCCAATGAAGGGAAGGGTAGCCTTCGATTCCTTGAATCAAGAGCCCTTCACCCTGCATCAAGGCATCCCTCCCTCCGTCCTAGAAGCGACACACTTATCTCAGGCATCCGTCGTGGAAGAACACATTCGTTCAGAGATGACATTAAAGCAAATGTTGGCTTCCTCAGGACTAAATTCACTCGTGGCGGAGAGCTTTCCTAAATAAATATTGTTATTGTTGCTGTGTGTATTCTTCCATACCGCGTATACCTTTGATTTATATTCACCGAGAGGTGTATTTTTCTCTGCGTATATATGCTGCTAGTTTACTTTTTATATGCTTTTTAAAGGGTTAATGACTCTTTCGTGTAGTAGATGAGCTTTAAACCCCATTAAACATCCCGTCAACCTTGTACAGCCATCAGTCACCTGATGTAACCCATTCTTCCTCTGTTCAGCAGATCCACGCACAGCCTTCAGGCAGGTAAGTCTACCTATATCACTTCCTCAGCCGGTTTTGCTTAGTTACCAGTGACCTGTTTTATTATCTGTAGTTGTCGATGCATTTGTTAAGACAAAAAAATGCAAGTCTACGGTTATTTGACCCACGGCTCAGTTGTATCGTAGTAATTGTGTTGCTGGTGATTGTGGCAGTGGTAGAGATTGTTGTAGTTGTGGTGATTGTTGAAGTTGTGGTGGTGATTGTTATAGTTGTGTTGGAGGTTGCTGAAGTTGGGGTTGGTGATTGTGGTACTGATGAATGCGTTACTGAGTGTGATTGATCGTAGCGAGTACTAGGGTGAAAATAGTCGTAGTGGTGGTACCTACTAACAGCACTAGCTAACCAGACTCTTGGTAATCAGCTGACCTATAACCAAACTTACCGATAATCGGTTTATCGACTTCCGAGATCTCGTATAATCTGGTGGACTTGCTGGGGACTAATTTTAATTCTCGTCAACCTTTTTCTGTAATTACCTCTTGATGATCAATACACGATGCAAAAATAGTTCATATGTAATATTCTGACTATTTTCGTTGGATTACCATAAGAGTCGCATAGGATTGTCTACCGAGCGCAGGAGAAATTATTATGTGAGATTTTCGCTGTTTAAGGCGTCTTCAACAGGTACTCTGACTGTCTTTAGAGCAGTGAAATGGTGACTGTGGTTAGGATAATGGGTTGGACATTTACAGGGGCAATAAATGAGATTCCAGAATACGAGGTGTGTGGACAATACTGCTACTGCCTTCAGTACTCAGTAAATAATGGTGAAATGCTGGACTGGACATATGTACATGTATATTATATCTGGGGTACTGGGCGCAGTAAGAACCCAGCCTCCCTGTTGTACACAGATGACCCGCACATGGAAGAATGAAGTTTGTGACTTGGGTCATTAATGGTCCAAGTCGGTCCGAAATGTTGTCATAAGATTCGTTCTCCTCTGTGTAGGTTATTTGTGTTTTGTTCCAGTCACGGTATTGTGACTTTTTTATTCTTCCTGTTATCCCGCACAACGTACGGTGAAGACACGCAGTTACCCGGCAGGAGGTTTTGTCGCCGCCAGCACCAGTCCAGCTCAATAATTAATTAGCGGAGTCTGCTTACCTGCAGCACCTGTTGTCCCTCCACTAAGAGCTGCTTCATTCCTTGCTCGTGTCCTGGATCCTCCTAGTGAGGGACCAGACAACACTAAGCCCAGCATGACATCAACAACAGAACGATCAACTATTATATTAGTGATCTACAATACCGACAGGTAGATAAATAAAAGATATTACAGAAATTACAGACGTGTTGTCTGCTCTGCAGGCTTCTTCAGTCGAAATACAGAGATGACTTTAAAATTGGAGACAACAGAAGTGGTGGAGAGGTAAATATGAGGTGTTCAGTCCCCCACAGCATTGAAGGTGTGTCCCGTGGGTCACTTGGTAGCGCCCTCAGCTCACATTCTGAGGGTCCGTGGTTCGATTCTCGGAATGCTTGAAAACGTTACGTTTGTTCCCTTACGCCTGCTCCCCCTGTTTACCTAGCAGTCATTACATACCTGGGTGTTAGTTGACTGTTGTAGATTGCAACCCAGTAAGCGATAAGATACCTTGAGGCTGGAGTCTGAAATGAGTTGAGGTAGGACAACAGTTCTTGCTTGTAAATATAACTGTGAAAAAGATAGTGAGGTTATCAGTCCCTCAGCACTGGTAAGCCTTCAGATCCATAGGTTTGATCACTTTGATGGAAGGCTGAGGGACTGCTCATCTAGTATATTCTTCTCCACTATTTGGGCTGTCTCCAGTTTGACTTTACCTCTGTATTTCGACTGAAGAAGTTTGCAGAGATAACGAAACGTTCCGATAGTGAAGATATCCAAGTGTTGCTTATGTGACTTATTAATTTACCAGAAAGATAAAAAAAATAAAGAACACTATTCTTCATTACGTCCCTGTCTTCCATCTTTCTCATCCTCCTTCTGTCTCTTTCCTTCCATCTTTCTCATCTTCCTTCTGTCTCCTTCCATCTTTTTCATTCTCCTTCCGTCTCGTTCCTTCCTTCCTCTTTCTCTTTATTTACCTCTCACCCCTCCTCCCTTTATGCCCCCCTCCCTTCCCCCTTATCTGCTTCACTTCCTTCCTAACTTAGTCTTCCTTCAGCTACTCTACCGCCTCTGTCCTCCCTAAACTCCCTCTCTTCCCCCACCACTCATATAGTATTTGAGAGGTACTCTCTCCCTGCCACTCTTCTTGTTCTCCCTGCCACTCTCCTTGTTTTCCCTACCACTCTTCTTGTTCTCCCTGCCACTCTCCTTGTTCTCCATGCCACTCTCCTTGTTCTCCCTGCCATTCTTCTTGTTCTCCCTGCCACTCTTATTTTCCCAGCCACTCTTCTTGTTCTCCCTACCACTCTCCTTGTTCTCCCTACCACACTCCTTGTTCTCCCTGCCACTCTCCTTGTTCTCCATGCCACTCACCTTATATTCCTTGCCATTCTTCTTGTTCTCCCTGCCACTCTTATTTTCCCAGCCATTCTTCTTGTTCTCCCCACCACTCTCCTTGTTCTCCCTACCACACTCCTTGCTCTCCCTGCCACTCTCCTTGTTCTCTCTGCCACTCTGCTTGTTCTCCCTACCACTCTTCTTGTTCTCCCTGCCACTCTCCTTGCTCTCCCTGCCACTCTCCTTGTTCTCCCTGCCAATATTCTTGTTCTTCCTGCCACTCTCCTTGTTCTCCCTGCCACTCTCCTTGTTCTCCCTGCCACTCTCCTTGTTCTCCCTGTCAATCTCCTTGTTCTCCCTGTCACTCTTCTTGTTCTTCCTGCCACTCTCCTTGTTCCCCCTGCCACTCTCCTTGTTCTTCCTGCCACTCTTCTTGTTCTCCCTGTCACTCTTCTTGCTCTCTCTGCCACTCTCCTTGTTCTCCCTGCCACTCTCCTTGTTCTCCCTGCCACTCTCCTTTGTTCTCCCTACCACTCTCCTTGTTCTCCCTGCCTCTCTCCTTGTTCTTCCTGCCACTCTCCTTGTTCTCCCTACCACTCTTCTTGTTCTCCCTGCCACTCTCCTTGTTCTCCCTGCCACTTTCCTTGTTCTCCCTGCCACTCTCCTTGTTCTCCCTGCCACTCTCCTTGTTCTCCCTGCCACTCTCCTTGTTCTCCCTGTCAATCTCCTTGTTCTCCCTGCCACTCTTCTTGTTCTCCCTGCCACTCTCCTTGTTCTCCTGCCACTCTACTTGTTCTCCGTGCCACTCTCCTTGTTCTCCCTGCCACTCTCCTTGTTCTCTCTGCCACTCTCCTTGTTCTCCCTGCCTCTCTCCTTGTTCTCCGTGCCACTCTCCTTGTTCTCCTGCCACTCTCCTTGTTCTCCTGCCACTCTCCTTGTTCTCCCTGCCACTCTCCTTGTTCTCCCTGCCACTCTCCTTGTTCTCCCTGTCAATCTCCTTGTTCTCCCTGCCACTCTTCTTGTTCTCCCTGCCACTCTCCTTGTTCTCCCTGCCACTCTCCTTGTTCTCCCTGTCAATCTCCTTGTTCTCCCTGCCACTCTTCTTGTTCTCCCTGCCACTCTCCTTGTTTTCCATGCCGCTCTCCTTGTTCTCCTGCCACTCTACTTGTTCTCCGTGCCACTCTCCTTGTTCTCCCTGCCACTCTCCTTGTTCTCCCTGCCACTCTCCTTGTTCTCCTGCCAGTCTCCTTGTTCTCCCTGCCATTCTCTCTGCCATTAATAAATCGGTTCACTAAATTATCTTTTTATCCTCTTCAGCTGAAGACCATCCCAGACCACTGTCCTAAGACCCGATGACCATCCCAGACCCTTTTTCTAAGACCCGAAGACCATCCCAGACCACTGTCCTAAGACCAGAAGACCATCCCAGACCGTTGTTTTAAGACCCGAAGACCATCCCAGACCAGTATCCTAAGACCTGAAGACCATCCCAGACCACTGTTCTAAGACCCAAAGACCATCCCAGGCCCTTTTTCTAAGACCCGAAGACCATCCCAGACCACTGTCCTAAGACCAGAAGACTATCCCAGACCACTGTTCTAAGACCCGAAGACCATCCCAGACCACTGTCCTAATACCCGAAGACCATCCCAGACTCTTGTTCTAAGACCCAAAGACCATCCCAGACCACTGTCTTAAGACCAGAAGACCATCCCAGGCCCTTTTTCTAAGACCCGAAGACCATCCCAGACCACTGTCCTAAGACCAGAAGACCATCCCAGACCGTTGTTCTAAGACCCGAAGACCATCCCAGACCCTTGTTCTAAGACCCGAAGACCATCGCAGGCCACTGTCCTAAGACCCGAAGACCATCCCAGACCCCTGTCGTAAGACCTGAAGACCATCTCAGACCACTGTCCCAAGATCCAAAGATCATCCTAGACCACTGTCGTATGACCTGAAGACCAACCCAGACCACTTTCTCTAGACCTGCAAACCATACTAGACCACTCTCATAAGACTTGAAGACCATACCAGATCACTTCCCTAAGACCTGAAGACCATCCTAGACCACTTCCTCTAGGCCTGAAGACCATCCTAGACTACTTCCTCTAGACCTGAAGATAATTCTAGACCACTCTCATAAGACCTGAAGACCATCCCACACCACTTCCTTAATACCCGAAGACCATCCCAGACCACTTCACTAATACCTGAAGACCATCCTAGACCACTGGCCCCACTTTACAGGAAAGGCAGGCACATGGTGAGGGGAAGGCAGACACGGTGAGGGAGGAGAAGGCAGGCATGATGAGTGAGGGAATTCAGGCACGGTGAGTGAGGGAAGGCAGGCACGGTGAGTGAGGGAAGGCAGGCATGGTGAGTGAGGGAAGGCAGGCATGGTGAGTGAGGAAAGGCAGGCATGGTGATTGAGGAAAGGCAGGCATGGTGAGTGAGGGAAGGCAGGCATGGTGAGTGAGGGAAGACAGGCACGGTGAGTGAGGGAAGGCAGGCATGGTGAGTGAAGGAAGGCAGGCATGGAGAGTGAGGGAAGGCAGGCACGGTGAGTGAGGGAAGGCAGGCACGGTGAGTGAGGAGAAGGCAGGCATGGTGAGTGAGGAAAGGCAGGCATGGTGAGTGAAGGAAGGCAGGCATGGTGAGTGAGGGAATGCAGGCATGGTGAGTGAGGGAAGGCAGGCACGGTGAGTGAGGGAAGGCAGGCACGTTGAGTGAGGAAAGGCAGGCATGGTGAGTGAGGGAAGGCAGGCATGGTGAGTGAGGGAAGGCAGGCACGGTGAGTGAGGGGAAGGCAGGCACGGTGAGTGAGGAAAGGCAGGCATGGTGAGTGAGGGAAGGCAGGCATGGTGAGTGAGGGAAGGCAGGCACGGTGAGTGAGGGGAAGGCAGGCATGGTGAGTGAGGGAAGGCAGGCACGTTGAGTGAGGGAAGGCAGGCACGTTGAGTGAGGAAAGGCAGGCATGGTGAGTGAGGGAAGGCAGGCATGGTGAGTGAGGGAAGGCAGGCACGGTGAGTGAGGAAAGGCAGGCATGGTGAGTGAGGGAAGGCAGGCATGGTGAGTGAGGGAAGGCAGGCACGGTGAGTGAGGGAAGGCAGGCACGTTGAGTGAGGAAAGGCAGGCATGGTGAGTGAGGGAATGCAGGCATGGTGAGTGACAGGAGGCAGGCACGGTGAGTGAGGGGAAGGCAGGCATGGTGAGTGAGGGAATTCAGGCACGTTGAGTGAGGGAAGGCAGGCATGATGAGTGAGAGAATTCAGGCACGTTGAGTGAGGAAAGGCAGGCATGGTGAGTGAGGGAAGGCAGGCATGGTGAGTGAGGGAAGGCAGGCACGGTGAGTGAGGGAAGGCAGGCACGGTGAGTGAGGGAAGGCAGGTATGGTGAGTGAAGGAAGGCAGGCATGGTGAGTGAGGGAATGCAGGCATGGTGAGTGAGGGAAGGCAGGCATGGTGAGTGAGGGAAGGCAGGCACGGTGAGTGAGGGGAAGGCAGGCACGGTGAGGAAGGAGAAGGCAGGTATGGTGAGTGAGGGAAGGCAGGCATGGTGAGTGAGGGAAGGCAGGCACGGTGAGTGAGGGGAAGGCAGGCACGGTGAGGAAGGGGAAGGCAGGCATGGTGAGTGAGGGAAGGTAGGCACGGTGAGTGAGGGAAGGCAGGCACGGTGAGTGAGGGGAAGGCAGGCTTGGTGAGTGAGGGAAGGCAGGCATGGTGAGTGAGGGAAGGCATGCACGGTGAGTGAGGGGAGGTAGGCATGGTGAGTGAGGGAAGGCAGGCACAGTGAGTGAGGGAAGGCAGGCACGGTGAGTGAGGGGAAGGCAGGCATGGTGAGGGAGGGAAGACAGGCACGGTGAGTGAGGGAAGGCAGGCATGGTGAGTGAAGGAAGGCAGGCATGGTGAGTGAGGGAAGGCAGGCACGGTGAGTGAGGGAAGGCAGGCATGGTGAGTGAAGGAAGGCAGGCATGGTGAGTGAGGGAAGGCAGGCATGGTGAGTGAGGGAAGGCAGGCATGGTGAGTGAGGGAAGGCAGGCATGGTGAGTGAGGGAAGGCAGGCACGGTGAGTGAGGGGAGGTAGGCATGGTGAGTGAGGGAAGGCAGGCACGGTGAGGGAGGGGAAGGCAGGCATGGTGAGTGAGGGAAGGCAGGCACGGTGAGTGAGGGGAAGGCAGGCATGGTGAGTGAGGGAAGGCAGGCATGGTGAGTGAAGGAAGGCAGGCATGGTGAGTGAGGGAAGGCAGGCACGGTGAGTGAGGGGAGGTAGGCATGGTGAGTGAGGGAAGGCAGGCACAGTGAGTGAGGGAAGGTACGCACGGTGAGTGAGGGGAAGGCAGGCATGGTGAGTGAGGGAATTCGGGCATGGTGACTGAGGGAAGGCAGGCATGGTGAGTGAGGGAAGGCAGGCATGGTGAGTGAGGGAAGGCAGGCATGGTGAATGAAGGAAGGCAGGCACGGTGAGTGAGGGAAAGGCAGGCATGATGAGTGAGGGAAGGCAGGCATGATGAGTGAGGGAAGGCAGGCATGGTGAATGAGGGAAGGCAGGCACGGTGAGTGAAGGAAGGCAGGCACCGTGAGTGAGGGGAAGGCAGGCATGGTGAGTGAGGGGAAGAAATTGAGAAATGCGGCAGAGCTACCGAGGGGAAGAACAAAAGACTAAGAGAAGTGGAAAATGCAGAAGAGGAGGGAGAGGGGATACATCGTCAAGGGGAGAGAAGTGAAATGCCTGAGAGACAAAATATCGAAGAAAGAGAAACGAGAGAGAGAGAGAAAGAGAGAGAGAGAGAGAGAGAGAGAGAGAGAGAGAGAGAGAGAGAGAGAGAGAGAGAGAGAGAGAGAGAGAGAGAGAGAGAGAGAGAGAGAGAGAGAGAGAGGGTAATGTAATTCTAAGTAGAGTGGGGGTACGAAAAAATTAAGATGGGTTTAATATCAGAGTTGAAAAGTAATGATCGGAAATTTTGGGAGCCGAGCAAGTTGCTTTTACTCATCAGTTCCCCTGTGGTTAAAAAAAAAAAAAAAAGCTCTCGTCAGCTTACGAACCCTTCCGAGGTTCTACAACAGATAAGGCTGAGTGAGAGAAAGGTTCTCTGGTTGGTTAATGGGGTTTAAAACCTATCGACTACACGAGAGTCGTTAAGGCTGTACCCGACAAGTTCCCCACCAGTCAAGAATACTTTAATCCCTATATTAAGGGATTACAGCAAATTCTGTGTATCCACGCTGAAAAACGTACACCTGACAGTGTGTATACCCAGCGCGAGGAAAATCGTTCAGTAGTCAGAGATAACGAGAAATATACCGTAGGGTAAAAGAACATGCGTGCAACTAATGTGACATTTTATTGTGGCAACGTTTCGCTCTCCAGGAGCTTTGTCGGTGTCACACTAATTGCACCTGTGTTCTTTTACCTAATATATTGTCGGTAATTCTACCTTTATTAAGAAGAAAGATAATGCTTCTCCTGGCACGATGAGAGAGGTGCCAAGAGTCAAGAGTAAATGACATGAGTAAATGAGTAAATGACATGAGTAAATGAGTAAATGACACAGCAGAGAAGATGGAATCCAGTGTCGAAGAGATGAACAGTGGAATTCAACCCTAGCAAGTGCACAGTTATTAAAAAGGGGGGGAATAGGGAGAATACCAGACACTGGGAGTATACACAAATAACCCACACACAGTGTGACTGTAAATGATCCAAGCCGGACCGAAATATCTCTCCTATGTGCGGGTTTGCTGTGAGAGGTTGCGAAGCTCAGTCAAGGATATCTTGAAGTGTCTGTACTACAGTACAGACCACAATATATTCCTAGAGTCTTACATAACCAAAACGCGTCGGCAGTTCGCACCTCAGTCGCGCCTAAGAACGTAATTTAGGAACCTGAACAAAGAGACATTCAGTTTATTCACGACATATGCCAGACCTGTTATAAAACACACACGTGATCAGGTATATTAAGACAGTAGAAAAAGTTCAGAGGTACGCAACAAGATTGGTTCCACAGGTTAGAGGCTGATCTATATGGTAAAATTAAAGCAACTGAACGTATCGACACCAGAAAGTAGCAGAACCAGAGAAAATGCGATAAAACAAGCAATTAGAATACTTATAATGGAGATAGAGATACACTGTCAGAGTGGATCCACGGGATGTCAAGAAGTAATTCTTCAGTCTCATAGTAGTCAGGAAGTGGAATGAGTTAAATGAAGAAGTGACAGGTATAAACACAGTACACGTTTTTTAATGTAAGTACGACAAGACTTCACCCCTTGAAACAAGAAACAAATGAAATAAGTCGCTTATAGTTAAGAGGCGGGACCAGGAGCTGAGACACAAACCCACTAACAACCACATTTAAATGAACACAGATAGATGAGTACACAATGATATGGAGGATAGGGGAAATTTGGATTAAAGGAGGAAGACTAACCATCACTCAAGGCTAGACAGCTCTACCATCCATCTAGCCCAGGCTCGGCTTCTGTATTTACCATTAGCGTTATCGTCCTGGAAGTTCCCAGCCAAGATAGTCACTAAATTAATTAACTCAATCGCTCACGTACAGCTTGGAGACCTTCGCTACACTTCCCGCTCTCTGCTCTGCCGTTCCTGAAGCCACCTTGGTCCTTTTTTTTTTTTAATGCTAACTTTACCGGAGATTCCAAGAAAATTTACGGCAAGACGGAAGCGAACTGTTTGCCGGCATTAGCATGATTCTTCGAGGCTTCTGTGTTCCTTGCTTCCTGCTACTGACGAAGGGATGAGAAGAGACAGCGAAACTTATGTGTTCCTTTCTCGAGCTACTGGCTAAGCAGCAGAACTCCCGTGTTTCTTCCTGCACATCTTGACTGAGGAGAAAGTGCGGCACGACTCCTCTTTTCCTTCACGTAGTTCCTGGTGCTATGGCGTCGAGAGATAGGCACCTGTGGACCTTAACCGGGCTACCGAGGACAGAAGAAGCAACAAAACTCGTGGCTTCATTCCTCGGTTGATATCCTCTCACGTCTCCCTAATGTTTGAGTATCCTGGCTTCCACATTACGACAAATCCTTCACCACAGCTTTGGATAAGTCCTCAGCTTTTCAGACAGAGCGTCGTTCAAACATTCCAAGCTACCATTCATGCTTACGATTTACAAGCATCCTTTTTTTTCTTCTTCTATTATTATTATTATTATTATTATTATTATTATTATTATTATTATTATTATTATTATTATTATTATTATTATTATTATTATATTAATCAAGAAGCTCTGTAAGCCCATATGGGTCACAAACCTCATAGGGAATGAGAGATAATCAACTTTGATCCTAAGAAGGGAAGACTAGCTCCAGTTCCTCAGATGAAGAGCCGCCCTTCCCCTCACCCGTTTCAAGACGAACCCTGCGTGAGGGGGCCAGACACAAGCAAATCTCAATTAACCTTTCATTTTCTGATGCCAGTGCCACTCATGACTGAGTTTAATTACTTCTCTCTCTCTCTCTCTCTCTCTCTCTCTCTCTCTCTCTCTCTCTCTCTCTCTCTCTCTCTCTCTCTCTCTCTCTCTCTCTCTCTCTCTCTCTCTCTCTCTCTCTCTCTCTCCTCTCTCTCTCTCTCTCTCTCTCTCCTCTCTCTCTCTCTCTCTCTCTCTCTCTCTAGACCTCTCTGTCTTTCTCTCTCTCTCTCTCTCTCTCTCTCTCTCTCTCTCTCTCTCTCTCTCTCTCTCTCTCTCTCTCTTTCTCTTTGTGGATAACTCGCAACTTCAGCAAATCAAATTCTAATCAAATCTATTTTTCAATCGTATTTAATATAGTCCACATCCTGTCAATTACAAGATTTGCTTGCTAAATATTTGTCTAAAAATTTAAATGTCTATCAGTATATTCAGTATTAAAATAATTCCCAGTATTTTCTCCACACTGTCACTTGTCTGCAGGTCTGAGAGAACTGGGGGAGATGCATCCAAGTGACAGAGGTGCTCGTCTAGGCACTGGTGGGTCATAGAAAAGTACTGGGAGGCCATGGCTGGGTATTGAAAGGCTTTACATAAGTACTGGAAAGCTTTATTCCATAAGAGAGATAATACGTAAGAGGTTTTGGTTAGCTAATGAGAGATCTTAGAGCTATACTAGCTAGTTACTAACACCATGGACAGGGACCGGTAAGCTTTAAGTAGGTACTGGGAGATCCTGTCTAGGTTCTATGTATTAGCGTTCCAGTAGATGGACAATGGAAGGCGATAAATAGCCAATGGGAAGCCCTCGTTAGGTACAAGGAAGCCCTAGTTGGGTACTGGTCGATCCTAGATAGATGCCTGGAAGAGACACTAGTCATCTCAGCTAAAGCAAGATTATAAAGTTATAATTGTTTGATATTCTTCCATAGAAATGTTCAGAAGAACTCACTTCTCTACCTTGTCCAGTACTGATACAGGAGTTTCCTCCCATCACTGCTACAGGAGCCTCCCACCATCACTGCTACAGGAGCCTCCCACCATCACTGCTACAGGAGCCTCCCACCATCACTGCTACAGGAGCCTCCCACCATCACTGCTACAGGAGCCTCCCACCATCACTGCTACAGGAGCCTCCCACATCACTGCTACAGGAGCCTCCCACCATCACTGCTACAGGAGCCTCCCACCATCACTGCTACAGGAGCCTCCCACATCACTGCTACAGGAGCCTCCCACCATCACTGCTACAGGAGCCTCCCACCATCACTGCTACAGGAGCCTCCCACATCACTGCTACAGGAGCCTTCCACCATCACTGCTACAGGAGCCTCCCACCATCACTGCTACAGGAGCCTCCCACCATAACTGCTACGGGAGCCTCCCACCATCACTGGTACAGGAGCCTCCCACCATCACTGCTACAGGAGTCTCCCACCATCACTGCTACAAGAGTCTCCCACCAACACTGCTACAGGAGCCTCCCACCATCACTGCTACAGGAGCCTCCCACCATCGCTGCTACAGGAATCTCCCACCATCACTGCTACAAGAGTCTCCCACCATCACTGCTACAGGAGTCTCCCACCATTACTGCTACAGGAGCCTCCCACCATCACTGCTACAGGAGCCTCCCACCATCGCTGCTACAGGAGTCTCCCACCATCACTGCTACAGGAGCCTCCCACCATCACTGCTACAGGAGCTTCCTCCCATCACTGCTACAGGAGCCTCCTCCCATCATTGCTAAAGGAGCCTCCTCCCATTACTGCTACAGGAGTCTCCCACCTTCACTGCTACAAGAGTCTCCCACCAACACTGCTACAGGAGCCTCCCACCATCACTGCTACAGGAGCCTCCCACCATCGCTGCTACAGGAGTCTCCCACCATCACTGCTACAGGAGCCTCCCACCATCACTGATACAGGAGCCTCCCACATCACTGCTACAGGAGCCTCCCACCATCACTGCTACAGGAGCCTCCCACCATCTCTACTACAGGAGCCTCCCACCATCACTGCTACAGGAGCCTCCTCCCATCACTGCTACAGGAGCCTCCCACCATCACTGCTACAAGAGCCTCCCACCATCACTGCTACAGGAGCCTCCTTCCATTACTGCTACAGGAGCCTCCTTCCATCACTGCTACTGGAGACTCCTCCCATCACTGCTGCAGGAGTCTCCTCCCAACACTGCTACAGGAGTCTCCTCACATCACTGCTACAGGAGCCTCCCACCATCACTGCTTCAGGAGCCTCCTCCTATCACTGCTACAGGAGCCTCCTCCCATCACTGCTACAGGAGTCTCCTCCTATCACTGCTACAGGAGTCTCCTCCCATCACTGCTACAGGAGTATCCTCACATCACTGCTACAGGAGCCTCCCACCATCACTACTACAGGAGCCTCCCACCATCACTGCTACAGGAGCCTCCCACCATCACTGCTACAGTAGCCTCCTCCCATCACTGCTACAGGAGCCTCCCACCATCACTGCTACACGAGCCTCCCACCATCACTGCTACAGGAGCCTCCTCCCATCACTGCTACAGGAGTCTCCTCCTATCACTGCTACAGGAGTCTCCTCTCATCACTGCTACAGGAGCCTCATCCCATCACTGCTAGAGGAGCCTCCCACCATCACTGCTACAGGAGTGTCTTCCCATCACTGCTACAGGAGTCTCTTTCCATCACTGCTACAGGAGTCTCCTCCCATCACTGCTACAGGAGCCTCCCACTATGACTGCTACAGGAGCCTCCCACCATCACTGCTACAGGAGCCTCGCACCATCGCTGCTACAGGAGTCTCCCACCATCACTGCTACATGAGCCTCCCACATCACTGCTACAGGAGCCTCCCACCATCACTGCTACAGGAGCCTCCCACCATCACTGCTACAGGAGCCTCCCACCATCACTGCTACAGGAGCCTCCCACCATCACTACTACAGGAGCCTCCCACCATCACTGCTACAGGAGCCTCCTCCCATCACTGCTACAGGAGCCTCCCACCATCACTGCTACAGGAGCCTCCCACAATCACTGCTACAGGAGCCTCCTTCCATTACTGCTACAGGAGCCTCCTTCCATCACTGCTACTGGAGACTCCTCCCATCACTGCTGCAGGAGTCTCCTCCCAACACTGCTACAGAAGTCTCCTCACATCACTGCTACAGGAGCCTCCCACCGTCACTGCTACAGGAGCCTCCTCCTATCACTGCTACAGGATCCTCCTCCCATCATTGCTACAGGAGTCTTCTCCTATCACTGCTACAGGAGTCTCCTCCCATCACTGCTACAGGAGCCTCCCACCATCACTGCTACAGGAGCCTCCCACCATCACTGCTACAGTAGCCTCCTCCCATCACTGCTACAGGAGCCTCCCACCATCACTGCTACAGGAGCCTCCCACCATCACTGCTACAGGAGCCTCCTCCCATCACTGCTACAGGAGTCTCCTCCTATCACTGCTACAGGAGTCTCCTCTCATCACTGCTACAGGAGCCTCATCCCATCACTGCTAGAGGAGCCTCCCACCATCACTGCTACAGGAGTGTCTTCCCATCACTGCTACAGGAGTCTCTTTCCATCACTGCTACAGGAGCCTCCCACTATGACTGCTACAGGAGCCTCCCACCATCACTGCTACGGGAGCCTCCTCCTCCCATCACTGCTACAGGAGCCTCCCACCATCACTACTACAGGAGCCTCCCACCATCACTGCTACAGGAGCCTCCTCCTCCCATCACTGCTACAGGAGCCTCCCACCATCACTGCTACAGGAGCCTTCTCCTCCCATCACTGCTACAGGAGCCTCCCACCATCACTGCTACAGGAGCCTCCTCCTCCCATCACTGCTACAGAAGCCTCCCACCATCACTGCTACACGAGCCTCCCACTATCACTTCTACAGGAGCCTCCTCCTCCTCCCATCACTGCTACAGGAGCCTCCCACCATCACTGCTACAGTAGCCTCCTCCTCCCATCACTGCTATAGGAGCCTCCCACTATCACTGCTACTGGAGCCTCCCACTATCACTGCTACTGGAGCCTCCCACCATCCCTGCTACAGGAGCCTCCTCCTCCTCCCAATACTGCTACAGGAGCCTCCCACCATCACTGCTACAGTAGCCTCCTCCTCCCATCACTGCTACAGGAGCCTCCCACCATCACTGCTACAGGAGCCTCCCACCATCACTGCTACATTAGCCTCCTCCTCCCATCACTGCTACAGGAGCCTCCCACTATCACTGCTACAGGAGCCTCCCACTATCACTGCTACAGGAGCCTCCCACTATCACTGCTGCAGGAGCCTCCCACTATCACTGCTACAGGAGCCTCCCACTATCACTGCTACAGGAGCCTCCCACTATCACTGCTACAGGAGCCTCCCACTATCACTGCTACAGGAGCCTCCCACTATCACTGCTGCAGGAGCCTCCCACTATCACTGCTACAGGAGCCTCCCACCATCACTGCTGCAGGAGCCTCCCACTATCACTGCTACAGGAGCCTCCCACTATCACTGCTACAGGAGCCCCGCACTATCACTGCTACAGGAGCCTCCCACTATCACTACTACAGGAGCCTCCCACTATCACTGCTGCAGGAGCCTCCCACTATCACTGCTACAGGAGCCTCCCACTCTCACTACTACAGGAGCCTCCCACTATCACTGCTACAGGAGCCTCCCACTATCACTGCTACAGGAGCCTCCTACCTGCTCCACAGACTCTCACGTGTAATATAATTAGTGAACTAAATTTAGTGATAATTACTCCGGTAACTCCGGTGTCCTCAGTGCAATATAATCAACTCAGCACTAATTGCTCGCACACTGACTAATTAACAGTAGCAGAAGAGGCTGAACCAACACTCCTATCAGATACATCCATTTACTTCCGTAGGCCTGACACGAGACACATGCCTCGGTGATTGCCTAAGCTTGTGTCGATCGTGTTTACCGTGTTTTGCGTTATCAACAGCACAACTCTTATATAGATACCTAAAAACGTTTTCTGCTAATATCTGACGTAAAGAAATAGAGATAGAACAATATACTAATCGTATTTTTTTTAACCTTCGCTTTTTTAAAAGTATTGATTCTATAGGAAAAGATTAATTTGCAAAGTAAAAGTTTTTTTTTTTTTTAAGTATGAATATTTTTCTGTGAACAATAAAGACGAATGACAGAAAAAATATTTTGTCAAAAATAAATTATTAATGTCTTCATATTATGAAAGAATATACACTTTTTTTTTTACATGAAAATGCTACATCTGACAAAAACTGCAAAAAGTTAATTTAGACTTTGAAATATTTACAATTGTTTGAACTCCTGTAAAATTGAATATAAGGAAAATTCTTGCAAAAGTGAAAGCCACGACTTCAATTCTGACTGATGTCTTTGACGGAGCCATCGTCAAGTCGTCCTCCGACAACGAAATTTGGTCCTAATAACGACTTGGTCTTAATAACGGACAAAAGAGAACCCGCCCTCACATAGATACGTTGTGGGAAATGCTGGAAAGTTTTGTAATGGTCATATTGACAACTACAGAAGGTATGACTGCTCACCGGTGGCTAGAATTTAATCAGAGTTAGAGTTTCATAAGCATTTCGAGCAGACGAGTCAATATACAAAATTTGCAAAATTCCTCGTGCTTGATGTCATGGAGTGAGGACACGTCCGGAGTGAATGGGTTATGCATTAATTTTGCATCTTCCTCTTTTTAAGTCTGGGAATTAATTTCGTTACGCAGAAAAGACCTGTGATTACGCTTACTGAGGTCAGTGTACACAGTTTCTTTGTCCTCAAGAGACTGTGTTAAGCTTTCAAACATTTGAAATATTTTTACTTGAGCATTCTGTTCCCATAATCCCAATTTCATAGTCAATGTCTTAACTTCAATGGTTACATGAATCAACGTTGAAAACTGTCCCAGTAGTGACAAGTTCAATGTGTTCTGACGATCTGCATGTTACGTAGATCCGCTAATATCAACTGCCGTTGCTTAATATCAACTGCCGTTGCTTAATATCAACTGCCGTTGCTTAATATCAACTGCCGTTGCTTAATATCAATTGTCGTTACCTGTCTGAGTGATTTTATTATAAAACCTGAGACTGTTTCGCCACCTCGAGAAAGAGAATACAACTATCTCTCCTCTCAGAGACTCAACTCCGGCAACTATATTCCCGTCGTGAGATCTACCGCACCTCAGTGTTTAAAAGCAGTGCGTCAGTTGACGTGGTTGGGTGCGAGTTGAGCTTGCCTAGCATGGACCAATAAGCCTGCTGCAGTGCTCCTTCCTTTTTAAGTGGGTCTGACTTGGACATGCCTAACATAAGCCTGTAAGCCTATTGTAGTGCTCTTTCTATCTTATGTTCATATGTTCACCAAAATCATGCCACAACGACCGATAGAGCTGACTGTTCGCACCGCTGGACTTAATGGCGTTAACGATTCTAACCCAAAGCTTAAAGAACCTATTAACTCTCGTTGGCAAGTGTTTGGGTGTCAAAGCATATCAGTAAATAAAGCAAATTACTGTAGTTATATACTAGTTTTAACTCATTTATTAGACCAGTAAATCCTGAATGAATGTCCAGAATAGTACATACATAAAAAAGTCCCTCAGCCTCGAAGACAATTCTTCCTGATATTTCTACAATAAGATATACACCGGTGCTCTTCTCGCTGAAATGTAGCCCTGAAATACAATCCTTTATTAAATAAGAAATACGATCTTTTATTAAAGCGTCTTAATATATTGGAACCTTACGTTTATCTACAAAATACTAAATATAAATAAATTTTTAAAATATCAAGATGACATTAGTAATACAACAAAATTATGATAACTCACTGGCATGACCGCTGACAATCCCTCCGCATGCCCTTGGTATAACACGTACCCTAGTTTGGAAACCACTGTCATAAACTGAAACCACATGTTGATGCGCAAGACATGGGCAACACTCAGATAACTTTATTGCCAGAACATTTCTGCAATAAAGTTGTGCATGCGTCTTACTCCTCACAAAATATATTAGAAGACATTAGGGAAAGTCGACAAGTGGTAATTCCAGGAAAAGGGAAAACTGGTGCTGGAGGCTTGATCCTCCGTCCACAGTGGGGGAAAGGCAGCATAAACAAGGCTTGCGCTGCTCAGATGTTTGTTTGAAACAAACAGAAAATATATTGAAGCAAATTAATACCAATACTAATACTCATACTACTAGTACTACTACTACTACTACTACTACTACTACTACTACTACTACTACTACTACTACTACTACTACTACTACTACTACTACTACTACTACTACTACTACTATTACTACTATTACTACTACTACTACTACTACTACTACTACTACTACTACTACTAATAATAATAATAATAATAATAATAATAATAATAATAATAATAATAATAATAATAATAATAATAATAATAATAATAATAATAATAATAATTATTATTATTATTATTATTATTATAATAAAGAAACGCCCTAGTAAGAAATACTCCACCACGGTTTGCAGTATAGCAGAGTATATCCCTCCAGTGTACACAGCACCATGTACACCCTAGCAGTGTATATCCCTCCAGTGTACACAGCACCATGTACACCCTAGCAGTGTATATCCATCCAGTGTACACAGCACCATGTACACCCTAGCAGTGTATATCCCTCCAGTGTACACAGCACCATGTACACCCTAGCAGTGTATATCCCTCCAGTGTACACAGCACCATGTACACCCTAGCAGTGTATATACCTCCAGTGTACACAGCACCATGTACACCCTAGCAGTGTATATCCCTCCAGTGTACACAGCACCATGTACACCCTAGCAGTGTATATCCCTCCAGTGTACACAGCACCATGTACACCCTAGCAGTGTATATCCCTCCAGTGTACACAGCACCATGTACACCCTAGCAGTGTATATCCCTCCAGTGTACACAGCACCATGTACACCCTAGCAGTGTATATCCCTCCAGTGTACACAGCACCATGTACACCCTAGCAGTGTATATCCCTCCAGTGTACACAGCACCATGTACACCCTAGCAGTGTATATCCCTCCAGTGTACACAGCACCATGTACACTATATCAGTCTAAAATTCTTCAGAACTGAAGGGGATACCTTTCTCTAATAGCACAGCAACCGAAACACATCTAGTTTTCTCAAGAGAAAGTAAAACACACCCACACACACACACACACACACACACACACACACACACACACACACACTGACAGAAAGTGACGTAGTGAAGGCAACGAGGTATGATAAAGTTCGTGGAGAAGGGAAAGAGAAGGCCTAGTAGCAATCAGTGGAGAAGTGTGGCCAGGAGCTATGACTCGACCCCTGCAACCACAAATAGGTGAGTACACTTGGGTTCCATGCATAGTTTTACGAGCAGGTACGATAGGGCTCTTGAGGCTAGGAGTGAATCTGGCAAGCGGCAATTTGAGGGGCGAGGCCAGGTAACCACACACACGAAGAGGCGGTGACAGGAGCTGTGACTCAACTCCTGTAACCACGAATAGGTGAGTACAAATAAGTGAGTATACACACACACACACAAACACACACACACACACACACAGGTGAAGAAACTGCTAAGGGACATCGATACCTCAAAGGCAATGGGACCGGACAACATCTCTCCATGGGTCCTTAGAGAGGGAGCAGATATGTTGTGCGTACCACTTACCACAATCTTCAACACATCCCTGGAAACTGGGCAACTACCTGAGGTATGGAAGACAGCAAATGTAGTTCCCATTTTCAAAAAAGGAGACAGAAAAGAGGCACTAAACTATAGACCTGTGTCATTGACGTGTATAGTATGCAAAATTATGGAGAAGATTATCAGGAGGAGAGTGGTGGAGCACCTGGAACGGAACAGGAGTATAAATGCCAACCAGCACGGATTCACGGAAGGCAAATCCTGTGTCACAAACCTTCTGGAGTTTTATGATAAAATAACAGAAGTAAGACAAGAGAGAGAGGGGTGGGTTGATTGCATCTTCTTGGACTGCAAGAAGGCCTTTGACACAGTTCCTCACAAGAGATTAGTGCAGAAGCTAGAGCATCAGGCGCATATAACAGGAAGGGCACTGCAATGGATCAGAGAATACCTGACAGGGAGGCAACAACGAGTCATGGTACGTAATGATGTATCACAGTGGGCACCTGTGACGAGCGGGGTCCCACAGGGGTCGGTCCTAGGACCAGTGCTATTTTTGGTATATGTGAACGACATGACGGAAGGGTTAGACTCAGAAGTGTCCCTGTTTGCAGATGATGTGAAGTTAATGAGGAGAATTAAATCTGATGAGGACCAGGCAGGACTTCAAAGAGACCTGGACAGACTGGACACCTGGTCCAGCAAATGGCTTCTCGAATTTAATCCTGCCAAATGCAAAGTCATGAAGATAGGGGAAGGGCACAGAAGACCACAGACAGAGTATAGGCTAGGTGGCCAAAGACTGCAAACCTCACTCAAGGAGAAAGATCTTGGGGTGAGTATAACACCGAGCATGTCTCCGGAAGCACACATCAATCAGATAACTGCTGCAGCATATGGGCGCCTGGCAAACCTGAGAACAGCATTCCGACACCTTAGTAAGGAATCATTCAAGACACTGTACACCGTATATGTCAGGCCCATACTGGAGTATGCAGCACCTGTTTGGAACCCGCACTTGATAAAGCACGTCAAGAAACTAGAGAAAGTACAAAGGTTTGCAACAAGGTTAGTTCCAGAGCTAAGGGGAATGTCCTATGAAGAAAGATTAAGGGAAATCGGCCTGACGACACTGGAGGACAGGAGGGTCAGGGGAGACATGATAACGACATATAAAATACTGCGTGGAATAGACAAGGTGGACAAGGACAGGATGTTCCAGGGAGGGGACACAGAAACAAGAGGCCACAATTGGAAGTTGAAGACACAAATGAGTCAGAGAGATAGTAGGAAGTATTTCTTCAGTCATAGAGCTGTAAGGCAGTGGAATAGCCTAGAAAATGACGTAGTGGAGGCAGGAACCATACACAGTTTTAAGACGAGGTTTGATAAAGCTCATGGAGCGGGGAGAGAGAGGGTCTAGTAGCAACCGGTGAAGAGGCGGGGCCAGGAGCTAGGACTCGACCCCTGCAACCACAAATAGGTGAGTACAAATAGGTGAGTACACACACACACACACACACACACACACACACACACACACACACACACACACACACACACACACACACACACACACACACACACACACACACACACACACACACACACACACACACACACACACACACACACACACAACACACACACACACACACACACACACACACACACACACACACACACACACACACACACACACACACACACACAGCCACACATAGAGCCAGAAATGAATTTGCACAGATAAGTAGGGAGGCCCAACGACAGTATGAAAGCTACATAGCAGCGAAAGCCAAATCTGACCCAAAGCTGTGATACAGCCACATCAGGAGGAAAACAACAGTCAAGGACCAGGTAATCAGACTAAGGAAGGAAGGAGGAGAGACAACAAGAAATGACCGTGAAGTATGTGAGGAACTCAACAAGAGATTCAAAGAAGTGTTCACAGAGGAGACAGAAGGGGCTCCAGAAAGACGGAGAGGTGGGGTACACCACCAACTGCTGGACACAGTACACACAACCGAGGAAGGAGTGAAGAGGCTTCTGAGTGAGCTAGATACCTCAAAGTCAACGGGGCCGGATAACATCTCTCTATGGGTCCTGAGAGAGGGAGCAGAGGCGCTATGTGTACCCCTAACAACAATATTCAATACATCTATCGAAACAGGGAGATTGCCTGAGGCATGGGAGACAGCAAATATAGTCCCAGTTTTTAAAAAAGGAGACAGACATGAAGCACTAAACTACAGACCAGTGTCACTGACATGTATAGTATGCAAAGTCGTGGAGAAGATTATCAGGAGAAGAGTGGTGAAACACCTAGAAAGGAATGATCTCATCAACAGCAGCCAACATGGTTTCAGGGACGGGAAATCCTGTGTCACAAACATACTGGAGTTCTACGACATGGTGACAGCAGTAAGACAAAAGAGAGAGGGGTGGGTGGATTGCCTTTTCTTGGACTGCAAGAAGGCGTTTGACACAGTTCCACACAAGAGATTAGTGCAAAAACTGGAGGACCAAGCAGGGATAACAGGAAAGGCACTACAATGGATCAGGGAATACTTGTCAGGAAGACAGCAGCGAGTCATGGTACGTGGCGAGGTGTCAGAGTGGGCACCTGTGACCAGCGGGGTCCCACAGGGGTCAGTCCTAGGACCAGTGCTGTTTCTGGTATTTGTGAACGACATGACGGTAGGAATAGACTCCGAAGTGTCCCTGTTTGCAGATGACGTGAAGTTGATGAGAAGAAGTCATTAGATCGAAGACCAGGCAGAACTACAAAGGGATCTGGACAGGCTGCAGACCTGGTCCAGCAATTGGCTCCTGGAGTTCAATCCCACTGAGTGCAAAGTCATGAAGATTGGGGAAGGGCAAAGAAGACCGTAGACGGAATACAGTCTAGGGGGGGCCAGAGAAGACAAACCTCACTCAAGGAAAAAGATCTTGGGGTGAGTATAACACCAGGAACATCTCCTGAAGCGCACATCAACCAAATAACTGCTGCAGCATATGGGTGCCTAGCAAACCTCAAAACAGCATTCCGACATCTTAATAAGGAATCGTTCAGGACCCTGTACACCGTGTACGTTAGGCCCATATTGGAGTATGCGGCACCAGTTTGGAACCCACACCTAGCCAAGAACGTAAAGAAACTAGAGAAAGTGCAAAGGTTTGCAACAAGACTAGTCCCAGAGCTAAGAGGAATGTCCTACGAGAAGAGATTAAGGGAAATTAACCTGACGACACTGGAGGACAGAAGAGATAGGGGGGACATGATAACGACATACAAAATACTGAGAGGAATTGACAAGGTGGACAAAGACAGGATGTTCCAGAGATTGGACACAGTAACAAGGGGACACAGTTGAAAGTTGAAGACACAGATGAATCACAGGGATGTTAGGAAGTATTTCTTCAGCCACAGAGTAGTCAGGAAGTGGAATAGTTTGGGAAGCGATGTAGTGGAGGCAGGATCCATACATAGCTTTAAGCAGAGGTATGATAAAGCTCACGGTTCAGGGAGAGTGACCTAGTAGCGACCAGTGAAGAGGCGGGGCCAGGAGCTCGGACTCGACCCCTGCAACCTCAACTAGGTGAGTACACACACACACACATGTAAGCTAAAGAGCAAAGTTAGAAAGTATATAAATTTTGAACAAACTCGGCATAAAAAAAAACAATGGGTAATGAAAGGCTTAATTAGAACAATTATCATCGGCCAGTAGCTTGTGTGTGAATATTAATGACAATTACATCGTGCAAATGAGATGTAAATATCATCACGTATTTAATTTTAAAGACCCGAATGAATATTACTTTCTTTATTGTTACACAATTAACCCGGTGTTTAGGGTATAATACACTGTTGTCTTCAGTCCAACAGGTCTGCTTCACCAGGTTGTGGTTCACCAGGTTGTTGCGTCTGGCGCCATCTGACTTTAACAATTTTCATTTTTTCCATTGAAACAAAGATATATGTAGTTAAAAAGCATAAATTTTGAGAAAAAGAAAAACGCATTTTCAGAATTTTTTTTGACGAAGTTTTCATAGCCGACTAAAGCTAATATGGGTGACGGTGGAAAGTGTTCCACCAGTCTGTGATATCTAGCGCTGGATCGGGTGTTCAAAGCTAACTCTTTCGCACAGAAATCCTCCAAATCCTCTGGTGTGTGTGTGTGTGTGTGTCGGTGCAGTTTTTCAGGCCGGTCTCTTTCTTTGCATCCCACCAGCCCACCAATCCACCAAGAGCTCTTGTTGATTGGCTAGTGCGTGGGGTTTAAATCCTATCGGCAACACGATCGTAATTAAGGCTACATGTAACCTGTTCGTCACTTGTCGAAAATATTTTAATCCAGCAAGGGAAGATTAAAATTAACTCTCTGGGTGTATATACACTAACAGACATAAATCTCCCAGTGTATATACACAGAATATGTACACTTCTCGGTGTATAAACACTGAATATAATCTTAAGTGCTCTTGTTGCAAGCAATAGTCTCTCCTCTCGCATTTTAGTTGAGGTCAAATTTATCAGCGTCTAAATGTTATTTAATTTCTGTTCTTTATGTTAATTCTTTAATAACGTTAAAGTTGGATGAAGCTGCGTGTTGCTCGCAGCCATGAATACGAAGATACACAAGTTGCAAGACAAGCTTTAAATGGGACAACGTTTCACTCTGTTGTAGACTAGCTTTACCAAAACTTAATAAAGCTCTACATAGAGTAAAACGTCCTCTCAATAAAAACTTGTTTTATTGCCTGTGTCTTTGTCTTCCACGTCTTTAATTTCAATATTAAGTACGATCGCCCAGGGACTGTCTCGTATATTTTAACTTTAAGAATGATGGCATTTTCTTCATGAATATCTTGCTCCTGGGGATGGGAGGTAATTAGGTTTGGTGCAAGGAAGGTGACGATAACTCACTAAATCAAGAGCCCCTTCATCAGCATCTTGATGCTGGCGTCTTGACGTCTCCTCTCGCCTTGAAGGGAACTACTCCTCTACATTCTCCCTGCGATACCTACCACATATAATATTTGCTACGATCTACTGTTTTCCATTTTTTCTTTTGCAAGGGCAGGACTTAGGTGTAGATACATACCTCAAAGTCACTTCGATATCACCTAAAAGGCACATAGTAGTCACCTAGATGTCACTTTGAAGTGATGTCGAAGCCACACTGATGTCACCTCGATCTTATTTTGAAGCAACCGCAAAATCCCCTCGCAGCACTTCAGAATCACTTCGAAATCAGTTCGATGTCCAGTACTGCCATCTGTTGCCTCACTTCCAGTACCCCGCTGATCTTTCTATCATGAGTCTTCTTCTTTTAGCAATCCTGCCTTTGAAAGCTCGAGATGTCCTCTTACTTCTGGAAGACTGACAAGAGGTCCCGCACCGTAGTGTTTACCACACTTTAAGAAGTCATAATATACCTTTACGTTTCTCTGAGATTATTTTCTCTATCATATAATCATTAAGAGTTCATAGGGATTGTATTCTTTGTGTTTTCATTATCATTAACGACTTTAATCGACAGTGTTCATCTTATGGCTTAGCAGTATTTTGCAATCAGGTCACTTTTTCCAATTTTCCTATTCTATTTTTGTCCGCTGAATGTCACTCATATTACGTTCACGGGGAACGCTAAACCCGTAGAAGTCATGCATTGCCTGTGGTATGGGGAACGGAGGGCACATGCAGTCCAAGAAGTGGGGAAGAAGGAGAAGGTGGAGGTAGCTCCAATTCCCTTGAACAAGAGCTCTTCACCGGCATCAAAGCGTCGTCTCCCTTACGGGGCATTCATCTCATAGCTACGTAGGAATTTTACCTTCATATAGCTGAGCTAACACGTGTGTACTCACCTAATTGTACTCACCTAATTGTGGTGGAAGGGGTCGAGACTCAGCTCCTGGCCCCGCCTCTTCACTGATTGCTACTAGGTCCTCTCTCTCTCTCTGCTTCCTGAGCTTTATCATACCTCTTCTTAAAACTATGTATGGTTCCTGCCTCCACTACTTCACTTGCTAGGCTATTCCACTTCCTGACGACTCTATGACTGAAGAAATACTTCCTAACGTCCCTGTGACTCGTCTGAGTCTTCAGCTTCCAGTTGTGACCCCTTGTTCCTGTGTCCCCTCTCTGGAACATCCTATCTCTGTCCACCTTGTCTATTCCCCGCAGTATCTTGTATGTAGTTATCATGTCTCCCCTGGCCCTTCTGTCCTCCAGTGTCGTCAGTCCGATTTCCCTCAACCTTTTCTCGTACGTCATTCTCCTGAGCTCTGGGACTAGCCTTGTTGAAAACCTTTGTACTTTCTCTAACTTCTTGACGTGCTTGACCAGGTGTGGGTTCCAGACTGGTGCTGCATACTCCAGTATGGGCCTAACATACACAGTGTACAGTGTCTTGAGCGATTCCTTATTAAGGTATCGGAAAGCTATTCTCAGATTTGTCAGGCGCCCGTATGCTGCAGCAGTTATTTGGTTGATGTGTGACTCCGGTGACGTGCTCGGTGTTATGGTCACCCCGAGGTCTTTCTCCCTGAGTGAAGTCTGTAGTCTTTGTCCACCTATCCTATACTCTGTCTGCGGTCTTCTTTGCCCCTCCCAATCTTCATGACTTTGCATTTGGCAGGATTGAATTCGAGAAGCCAGTTTCTGGACCACATGTCCACCCTGTCCAGGTCTCTTTGCAGTCCTGCCTCATCCTCATCCAATTTAATTCTTCTCATCAACTTCGCATCATCTGCGAATAGGGACACTTCAGAGTCTATTCCTTCCATCATGTCGTTCACATATATCAAAAATAGCACTGGTCCTAGAACTGACCCCTGTGGGACCCCGCTCGTCACAGGCGCCCACTGTGATACCTCTTCACGTACCATGACTCATTGCTGCCTCCCTGTCAGGTATTCCCTTATCCATTGCAGTGCCCTCCCTTTTACGTGCGCCTGATCCTCCAGCTTCTGCACTAATCTCTTGTGGGGAACTGTGTCAAAGGCCTTCCTGCAGTCTAGGAAAACGCAATCTACCCACCCCTCTCTCTCGTGTCTTACTTCTGTTACCTTGTCATAAAACTCCAGGAGGTTTGTGATACAAGATTTGCCTTCCATGAACCCATGCTGGTTTTCATTTATAATCTTGTTCCTTTCCAGGTGTTCGACCACTCTCCTCCTGATAATCTTCTCCATGACTTTGCACACAATACATGTCAGAGACACAGGTCTGTAGTTTAGTGCCTCGTTTCTGTTTCCTTTCTTAAATATGGGGACTACATTAGCTGTCTTCCATTTCTCAGGTAGTTGCCCAGTTTCAAGGGATGTGTTGAAGATTGTGGTTAGAGGCACGCACAGCATCTCTGCTCCTTCTCTAAGAACCCATGGGGAGATGTTGTCCGGTCCCATCGCCTTTGAGGTGTCAAGGTCACTTAAGAGCTTCTTCACCTCCTCCTCAGTAGTTCGTATGTCATCCAACACTTGTTGGTATATTCCCTCTTGATGTGTGTGTTTGTGTGTGTGTGTGTGCGTGAGTGTGTGTGTGTGTGTGTGTGTGTGTGTGTGTGTGTGTGTGTGTGTGTGTGTGTGTGTGTGTGTGTGTGTGTGTGTGTGTGTGTGTGTGTGTGTGTGAATCATTACTATTTATTACATTTCTTGGACAACTTTTTTTCGTTGGGTCAAGTCGACAATTCCTTTTTCTTTTGAACTTCGTTAACCCTCCTGTTGATCTTCGTGGATTTGTTCCTTTCACATTGTGGCTCCCTACATGTTCTTCCATAACAGTTCTGTTGGTCTGTCATTGAACGAAACACACACACACTGCACACCAAGCTTTTATTGGGACAACATTTCGCTCTGTGTAGAACTGTATCTCAACAGAGCGAAACGTCGCCCCGGTGAAAGCGTACGTCTTCACCACCGCCGACAGGACGTCACATTTATTGAGCTTCAATGTGTCTGTCTCTACCACAGTCCATCAAGTTTCTGATCGCCTTGTTGTACGTGTTGTACACACACACACACACACACACACACCTTCGTCGATATACTTGGCGTGATGTTCACTCTCCGATCCTGTACTTGCTCTGACACTTGTACGTCCTCTTAACTTAGAGTGCACATCATTTCTATATTTCTGTCCATCTGTCTATCTCAAAATAAGAATTTGAATATAATTCAATAATAATAATAATAATAATAATAATAATAATAATAATAATAATAATAATAATAATAATAATAATAATAATAATATAGTAACAACTGTAATAAAATAATAATAATTAATAAAATAATAACAATTAATAAAATAATAAAAATAATATTATTAATAATAATAATAATAATAATAATAATAATAATAATAATAATAATAATAATAATAATAATTAGAAAGCTGTACTCTCCTCGTGAAGCAAATGGAGTTAACATTGAGATGATAGCAGCAATGCCAGGGTTTAATATCCAGGCAGGAGTAGGAAGCTGGCAGCGCTGGAGCCAGTTACAGAGGATGGTGGAACAGCGTGTGTAATACCAGTGGGCGCTGGAAGAGCGTGTGTAATATCAGCTTGGCAGATGGTTGAGCAACTTGGGGAAGGGGAGGGGGGGGGGCGCGGGTTTGCGGCAGCTGGAAACAGGCGGAGCTGCGGAGATGGCACCAACTTGAGCTGCCGTCAGCCGACGCGGAAGCCATAATCACAGTTCTCCGTTTTGCAGTTATTGGACAAGTTTTCCCCTGGTATATTCTCGCAGAAAATGAGGTGTAATTGCTGCGGAGATCTCGCCTGGTTTCAAGAGCTGGACACAACGGCGGCCGGGAGTAAGAGCGGAGATCTCGCCTGGTTTCAAGAGCTGGACACAGCGGCGACCGGGAGTAAGGGCGAGATGGGTTTGGCAATGGCAACTTTTCGCTCCGTGATATTTTTCAGTGCTGGTTTAACCTAACAACCTGTTTTTTTTTTTTTTTTTTTTTTTGTACCATTACATGACTTGGTCTCTGAGACACTAGGTGGCGCCTGGTCTCGTGTGTGTGTGTGTGTTATACATATGTCGTGCCGAACTGGTAAAAATTGTTTAATTAGCATGAACTAACTTAAAATTAAGCCCTTTTTAAAATTTTCTCTTATACGTTTAAAGATATATTTTTTTTCATTTATGTTAATGTAAAAATAAATTATTTTGTACCAAAAGAGTCTTAGAAAATTTACCTAACCTTATATAATAAGCGCAATTTAATTTAGCCTAATCCAACTAAATATATTTTAGATAAGTTAATAATAATTTAATAATAAACAAACACAGTGAAATATATTTTCTTCGTTAGGTTCAGAATGATTTTGCGAAAT
>NC_091331.1:8241783-8254283 GCF_038502225.1 Cherax quadricarinatus | reverse complement strand
TGACAGGTACTGGTGCTAGTAAGTGACAGGTACTGGTGGTAGTAAGTGACAGGTACTGGTGGTAGTGAGTGACAGGTACTGGTGCTAGTAAGTGACAGGTACTGGTGGTAGTGAGTAACAGGTACTGGTGGTAGTGAGTGACAGGTACTGGTGCTAGTAAGTGACAGGTACTGGTGGTAGTGAGTAACAGGTACTGGTGGTAGTGAGTGACAGGTACTGGTGCTAGTAAGTGACAGGTACTGGTGGTAGTGAGTAACAGGTACTGGTGGTAGTGAGTGACAGGTACTGGTGCTAGTAAGTGACAGGTACTGGTGGTAGTGAGTAACAGGTACTGGTGGTAGTGAGTGACAGGTACTGGTGCTAGTGAGTGACAGGTACTGGTGGTAGTGAGTGACAGGTACTGGTGGTAGTGAGTGACAGGTACTGGTGGTAGTGAGTGACAGGTACTGGTGCTAGTAAGTGACAGGTACTGGTGCTAGTAAGTGACAGGTACTGGTGCTAGTGAGTAACAGGTACTGGTGCTAGTAAGTGACAGGTACTGGTGCTAGTAAGTGACAGGTACTGGTGCTAGTAAGTGACAGGTACTGGTGCTAGTGAGTAACAGGTACTGGTGCTAGTGAGTAACAGGTACTGGTGCTAGTGAGTAACAGGTACTGGTGCTAGTGAGTAACAGGTACTGGTGCTAGTGAGTAACAGGTACTGGTGCTAGTGAGTAACAGGTACTGGTGCTAGTGAGTAACAGGTACTGGTGCTAGTGAGTAACAGGTACTGGTGCTAGTGAGTAACAGGTACTGGTGCTAGTGAGTGACAGGTACTGGTGCTAGTGAGTAACAGGTACTGGTGCTAGTGAGTGACAGGTACTGGTGGTAGTGAGTGACAGGTACTGGTGCTAGTGAGTAACAGGTACTGGTGCTAGTGAGTGACAGGTACTGGTGGTAGTGAGTGACAGGTACTGGTGCTAGTGAGTAACAGGTACTGGTGCTAGTGAGTGACAGGTACTGGTGGTAGTGAGTGACAGGTACTGGTGCTAGTGAGTAACAGGTACTGGTGCTAGTGAGTAACAGGTACTGGTGCTAGTGAGTGACAGGTACTGGTGGTAGTGAGTGACAGGTACTGGTGGTAGTGAGTGACAGGTACTGGTGGTAGTAAGTGACAGGTACTGGTGCTAGTAAGTGACAGGTACTGGTGCTAGTAAGTGACAGGTACTGGTGCTAGTAAGTGACAGGTACTGGTGCTAGTGAGTAACAGGTACTGGTGCTAGTGAGTAACAGGTACTGGTGGTAGTGAGTGACAGGTACTGGTGCTAGTAAGTGACAGGTACTGGTGCTAGTAAGTGACAGGTACTGGTGGTAGTAAGTGACAGGTACTGGTGCTAGTAAGTGACAGGTACTGGTGCTAGTAAGTGACAGGTACTGGTGCTAGTGAGTAACAGGTACTGGTGCTAGTGAGTAACAGGTACTGGTGCTAGTGAGTAACAGGTACTGGTGGTAGTGAGTGACAGGTACTGGTGGTAGTGAGTGACAGGTACTGGTGGTAGTAAGTGACAGGTACTGGTGCTAGTAAGTGACAGGTACTGGTGCTAGTAAGTGACAGGTACTGGTGCTAGTAAGTGACAGGTACTGGTGCTAGTAAGTGACAGGTACTGGTGCTAGTGAGTAACAGGTACTGGTGCTAGTGAGTAACAGGTACTGGTGCTAGTGAGTGACAGGTACTGGTGGTAGTGAGTGACAGGTACTGGTGGTAGTGAGTGACAGGTACTGGTGCTAGTGAGTAACAGGTACTGGTGCTAGTGAGTAACAGGTACTGGTGGTAGTGAGTGACAGGTACTGGTGGTAGTGAGTGACAGGTACTGGTGCTAGTGAGTAACAGGTACTGGTGCTAGTGAGTGACAGGTACTGGTGGTAGTGAGTGACAGGTACTGGTGGTAGTGAGTGACAGGTACTGGTGGTAGTGAGTGACAGGTACTGGTGCTAGTGAGTAACAGGTACTGGTGCTAGTGAGTGACAGGTACTGGTGGTAGTGAGTGACAGGTACTGGTGCTAGTGAGTGACAGGTACTGGTGGTAGTGAGTGACAGGTACTGGTGCTAGTGAGTAACAGGTACTGGTGCTAGTGAGTGACAGGTACTGGTGGTAGTGAGTGACAGGTACTGGTGGTAGTGAGTGACAGGTACTGGTGCTAGTGAGTGACAGGTACTGGTGGTAGTGAGTGACAGGTACTGGTGCTAGTGAGTGACAGGTACTGGTGGTAGTGAGTGACAGGTACTGGTGCTAGTGAGTAACAGGTACTGGTGCTAGTGAGTAACAGGTACTGGTGGTAGTGAGTAACAGGTACTGGTGGTAGTGAGTAACAGGTACTGGTGCTAGTGAGTGACAGGTACTGGTGGAAGTCTTGGATCACTGACAGACATTACTAGAGATACTCTACTCTTGTGCAGGTGGCATGACATCCGTATTGTCACTGACGGCACCAAGAGTGCCAGATGATAGAGTTCACTCACTCAAGCTGGCACTCTTTATCAAACTCCTCAAACACATTAACATACAGATAGTAGAAATGACTACTGCATATTTCGACGTTATACTAATATCCTCTTCAATGGACGGAGTATGATGCAGAAATATCCACACCTCATTTCGAGTGAATTTAATGTCTACATGCGGGTTTGTTTGAGTTGCTGGCCTAAGGGGCACTTCCCTGACCTCAGGGAAGTGCCGGAGGAGGAAAGTACCTAAGGGAGAGAAGAAAGGAGGGAGCAGTACTAACTATACAATTTATCCTCAGAGTCTACCCACACTGTACATAAATATTCACCTCGATTAGAACGAAAGAGCAAACTTAGCTCATGTTTACCAATGTTCAGCGCCCACGTTCTACTGGGGTCACCAACAGCCTCATACATCCACATCCACATCTTTCTCAACACACTCTTCGACTATAATAGTCTTAAGAGCACGTCTCTTTTAATAAGCATATGCATATATATATATATATATATATATATATATATATATATATATATATATATATATATATATATATATATATATATATATATATATATATATATATATATATATATATATATATATATATATATATATATATATATATATATATATATATATATATATATATATATATATATATATATGTCGTGCCGAATAGGCAGAACTTGAGATCTTAGCTTAAGCAGCAACGTTCATCTTGCCATATAAGACAAGCGAAAATTTGTGTATGCAATAATTTCGCCAAAATCATTCTGAACCTAACGAAAAAAATATATTTCACTGTGCTTGTTTAGTATTAAATTACTGTAAACAAATCTAAAATATATATAGTTAGGTTAGGCTAAAATAAATTGTTCTTGTTGTAATAAGGTTAGGTAAGTTTTCTAAGATTCTTTTGGTGCAAAATTATTTTTTTTACATTAACATTAATGAAAAAAATATATCTTTAAACGTATAAGAGAAAATTTTAGAAAGGACTTAATTTTAAATGAGTTCTTGCTAATTGACCAGTTTTACATATTCGGCACGACATATATATATATATATATATATATATATATATATATATATATATATATATATATATATATATATATAAATATATATATATATATATATATATATATATATATATATATATATATATATAAGGCGGGTAATTGGAGTCTTGTATAGTCGATTGGTTTTAACTGTAATAAACCAAGAGACTAACGCACAATAATATACAGAAACAATCTCCCATTGTGCGTTAATAAGCATTAGGTGAGTGTTTGTGTATACCTGTGATTGTATGGCGCTTATACAACTGCCAGGTGAGAGTGTTATTATACAGCTGCAATTACTGATATTGCTGTAGTTTCTGCTGTTGCAGCTGTTGCTACTCTTAGTAGCGGGATGTTTTCCTGGTGTCCCTGCTGCTGCTCCTGCTGCTAATATTACTACTGCTGCTGCTATTACTTCTGCTGCTGCTGCTGCTGCTGCTGCTGCTGCTGCTGCTGCTGCTGCTATTACTGCTGCTGCTGTTGCTGTTATTACTGCTGCTGCTGTTGCTGCTATTACTGCTGCTGCTAATATTACTGCTGCTGCTGCTGCTATTACTCCTGCTGCTGCTGCTGCTATTACTGCTGTTGCTGCTATTACTGCTGTTGCTGCTGCTGTTACTGCTTTTGCTGCTGTTAATACTATTGCTGCTAATAATACTGATGCTGCTATTACTGCTGTTGCTGCTATTACTGCTGCTTTTTGCTGCTATTACTGCTGCTGCTGCTGTTACTGCTGCTATTACTGCTGCTGCTGCTGTTACTGCTGTTAATGATGGTGCTGTTGTTGCTGCTACTGTTGCTGCGCGCGGACACACACACACACACACACACACACACACACACACACACACACACACACACACACACACACACACACACACACACACACACACACACGCACCCACCGACACACACACACACACACACACACACACACACACACACACACACACACACACACACACACACACACATACACACACACACACACACACACACACACTTGACAATCTTCCCAGCTTATCCTCTAGGAGTCCCAGCAACTTACCAAGTCATGATAGTATGTACCATAGAGCGGAGATCTGTACCAGGAAAGCTGTTGCTATCTTCCGCACTGCTGTCAGCGTCCAGGTAGCTGTTGTCTATCACCACCTCTCCTCTTTCTCGTGAGTGAAATGAGAGAGGAGAAAGAAAGGGAGGAAGAAGACCGAGGGCAGAACATGCGAAAGAGGAGGAAAAGACCAGTTCAGTTTGAAGATGGGAAAACCAGGAAGAAAAGAGGAGGAAGGAGGAACTGCAGTACAATAAGGCGGGAGAATAGATTATAAAGAACACGGTGGTGTTAACGTGGTGGTGTTAACGTGGTGGTGTTGACACGGTGGTGTTGACACGGTGGTGGTGACACTGTGGTATTAACATGGTGGTGTTAACACGGTGGTGTTAACACGGTGGTGTTAACACGGTGGTGTTAACACGGTGGTGTTAACACGGTGGTGTTAACACGGTGGTGTTAACACGGTGGTGTTGACAGTACAACTAATGAAAACACTGACAACAAAATTTATGCTTCACTTTGTATGTAAATATGGTTTATATTATGCATGGATAGCACTGGTCAGGATTATTAGATTGGAAACTAATTCATGAGAGAGAGAGAGAGAGAGAGAGAGAGAGAGAGAAAATGGACAAAACTGAAGATTTGTCTGTCCCTATTATTTTCGTACATTCACGAGAAAGCGCTAAAAAACTAAGGGTCCCTTACAACTCCTGGGGAATGAGAGGCAACGAAATCCGATCTGAGAAAAGAGAAGAGAGGCACCCACTCCTAGGATCGGCTCTCCCATTCCCCTTGAAACACACTGGTCATGGCCTCACCCAGCACTGCCTCTCAGACATACTTGATCATCCGTCAGCCGGATCATCCGCACTGACACAAATCATAGTGAAGATTTAAACACATGTGCAACTTCTGGGTATCTCCATTTGTAGATGTTTCGCCATCCAGTGGCTTTGTCAATACAGTTCAAGGACATAATGTGAAGACTGAAGAACTATATACAAGAAACGAGGTAATCAGTCCTTCAGCCTTGGAGTTGGTGATGACCACCATGGTCTTGAAGATTCCAAAGCACAGTAAAACCCAATAGACCACTAGTGGTCCGAGGAGATAAATGAACCCCGTGTTTCATGCACTAGTGTATAGGCGTTGGGGGGAAGCAGTCAAAGGCGGACACAACTTGACGCTCAGCAGTGAATTCACCTCGTACGTGTCCGCCAATTCGCTTGCTGCCTTAACACATGGGCATCACTTACCTTCTAAATATCACACTCAATTAATAACATTCCGGTCTCTAGCTCACGCTAACACTGAATATTAACCTATAACAGAAGCACAGAGGGGAAAGTATAACATAGGTACTGAGGCAAAACTTGTTGCTGGACCTCACCCACAGAAGCCGTGCAGAAGTACACAGGCAAGTGCGTAAAATCGGCATTAAAAAAATTACTAAAAAATATACTCATTTAAAACACGACACAATTTAGAATGCAACGTGTAATCTTTATTTAAGTTAAATAGTTTCTAGAGGAAAAGTGATTTTAATAGGGTTCGACTAAGGAGCAAACAACCTCGCAATACCGTGACTTGAGCAATACACAAATAACCGACACTTAGGAGAATGAAACTTAAGACGACGTTTCGGTCCAACACGGATGGATCATTAAGTAGTCAATAGTCCAAGTCAGACCGAAACATCGTCATAAGTGCAGGCTATTTGTGTATTGTTGACAACCTACACAGAAATCCCTTCCACAGTGACTCTCACAGCGACTACTCCAGCAACTACCCCAGTGACTACTCCAGCAACTACAGCGACTACTGCAGCGACTACTACAGCAACTACTCCAGCGACTACTATAACGACTACTCCAGCAACTATCCCCGATAACTCCAACAACTACCCCAGATAACTCCAGCGACTACTCCAGCGACTACTCCAGCGACTACTCCAGCGACTACTCCAGCGACTACTCCAGCGACTACTCCAGCGACTACTCTAGGGACTACTCCAGCGACTACTCCAGCGACTACAGAAACTACTCCAGCGACTACTCCAGCGACTACTCCAGCGACTACACCAGCGACTACACCAGCGACTACTCCAGCGACTACACCAGCGACTACTCCAGCAACTACTCCAGCGACTACTCCAGCAACTACTCCAGCGACTACTCCAGCGATTACTCCAGCGACTACTCCAGCAACTACTCCAGCGACTACAGCGACTACTCCAGCGACTACTCCAGCGACTACTCCAGCGACTACTCCAGCGACTACTCCAGCAACTTCTCCAGCGACTACTCCAGCGACTACAGAAACTACTCCAGCGACTACTCCAGCGACTACTCCAGCGACTACTCCAGCGGATACTCCAGCAACTACTCCAGCGACTACTCCAGCGACTACTCCAGCGACGACTCCAGCGACTATTCCAGCGACTACAGCGACTACTCCAGCGACTACTCCAGCGACTACTCCAGCAACTACTCCAGCGACTACTCCAGCGACTACTTCAGCACTTCTCCAGCGACTACTCCAGCGACTACTTCAGCACTTCTCCAGCGACTACTCTAACGACGACTCTAGCGACTACTCCAGCGACTCCAGCAACTACTCCAGCGACTACTCCAGCGACTACTCCAACGACTACTCCAGCGACTACTCCAGCGACTACTCCAGCGACTACTCCAGCGACTACTCCAGCGACTACTTCAGCGACTACTCCAGCAACGACTCCAGCGACTACTCCAGCGATTACTCCAGCGACTACTCCAGCAACTACTCCAGCGACTACAGCGACTACTCCAGCGACTACTCCAGCGACTACTCCAGCAACTTCTCCAGCGACTACTCCAGAGACTACTCCAGCGACTACTCCAGCAACTTCTCCAGCGACTACTCCAGAGACTACTCCAGCGACTACAGAAACTACTCCAGCGACTATTCCAGCGACTACAGCGACTACTCCAGCGACTACTCCAGCGACTACTCCAACGACTACTCCAGCGACTACTCCAGCGACTACTCCAGCGACTACTCCAGCGACTACTCCAGCAACTACTCCAGCAACTACAGCGACTACTCCAGCAACTACTCCAGCAACTACTCCAGCGACTACTCCAGCGACTACTCCAGCGACGACTCCAGCAACTACTCCAGTGACTACTCCAGCGATTACTCCAGCGACTACCCCAGCGACTACTCCAGCGACTACTCCAACGACTACTCCAGCGACTACTTCAGCGGCTACTCCAGCGACTACTCCAGCAACTACTCCAGCGACTACTCCAGCGACTACTCCAGCGACTACTCCAGCGACTACTCCAGCGACTACTCCAGCGACTACTCCAGCGACTACTCCAGCGACTACTCCAGCGACTACTCCAGAGACTCCAGCAACTACTCCAGCGACTACTCCAGCGACTACTCCAACGACTACTCCAGCGACTACTCCAGCGACTACTCCAGCGACTACTCCAGCAACGACTCCAGCGACTACTCCAGCGACTACTTCAGCGACTACTCCACAACGACTCCAGCAACTACTCCAGCGACTACTCCAGCGACTACTCCAGCGACTACTCCAGCAACTACTCCAGCGACTACTCCAGCGACTACTCCAGCAACTACTCCAGCGACTACTCCAGCGACTACTCCAGCGACTACTCCAGCAACTACTCCAGCAACTACTCCAGCGACTACTCCAGCGACTACTCCAGCAACTACTCCAGCGACTACTCCAGCGACTACTCCAGCGACTACTCCAGCGATTACTCCAGCGACTACTCCAGCGATTACTCCAGCGATTACTCCAGCGACTACTCCAGCGACTACTCCAGCGATTACTCCAGCGACTACAGCGATTACTCCAACGACTACTCCAGCGACTACTCCAGCGACTACTCAAGCCATTACTCCAGCAACTACTCCAGCGACTACTCCAGCGACTACTCCAGCGACTACTCCTGCGATTACTCCAGCGACTACTCCAGCGATTACTCCAGCGACTACTCCAGCGATTACTCCAGCGACTACTCCAGCGACTACTCCAGCGACTACTCCAGCGACTACTCCAACAGCTACTCCAGCGACTACTCCAGCGACTACTCCAGCGATTACTCCAGCGACTACTCCAGCGACTACTCCAGCGATTACTCCAGCGACTACTCCAGCGACTACTCCAGCGACTACTCCAGCGACTACTCCAGCGACTACTCCAGCGACTACTCCAGCGACTACTCCAGCGATTACTCCAGCGACTACTCCAGCGACTACTCCAGCGACTACTCCAGCGACTACTCCAGCGACTACTCCAGCGACTACTCCAGCGACTACTCCAGCGATTACTCCAGCGACTACTCCAGCGACTACACCAGCGATTACTCCAGCGACTACTCCAGCGACTACTCCAGCGACTACTCCAGCGACTACTCCAGCGACTACTCCAGCGACTACTCCAGCGATTACTCCAGCGACTACTCCAGCGACTACTCCAGCGATTACTCCAGCGACTACTCCAGCGACTACTCCAGCGACTACTCCAGCGACTACTCCCCTCACCGCTAACTGACAATAACCATCGAGCAAAATTATATTACTGAAAAATTCAAACAAAGAAAACGGGAATCATTATATTATAATTATCCTGCTGAGGCCAAGAATAATTTTATTTTTATATTAACTAATGACATATGTTCCTACCTTTTTGTATTTAATTAACTCATGCTACTAATAAAATAATAACATTTGAATACAACAAAAAAATTCTAAAAAAAAAAATCGTACAATTTTCCATTGATAAATAACAATTCGACTTTTGAATCATTAGTATGGAAATTAACATTAATGATGAGATGGATCGACTTTGTTTGCATTTGTGCCAAACAATAAGGACACTAACAGGATATTGTTTGACACAAATATAAACAAAGTCGATCTATCATCATCTTATCATAGTAAGTATCGTTAACAGTGATAAGAACAGTCGGCTAAAGAGATGTGGCTCAGCCACATGGCTTTATTGATTGACTTGGTTGACTCGTATTCGCTGATGACTAAGTCGCAGGAGACAGTCATCAGCACATACACACGAGGTTGATGATCAAGATACTCTTACAATAGCAGGAATCTTTATTGATGAGAGATTTCGCCTTCTCAGCGGGCGACCTTGAGGCAGACACGATAGTTAAAGGTCTGGCGATATCGTAACATTAATGGCAAACAATAGTGTAGCTGCGCTTCAGAGTCATGAAAACTGTAGGAACATCTTTTTGAAGGCTAAGGTACTGGTCACCTCATCTTCTACGGTCTTCAGTTTATAAGTGTAAAATTTTGAGAAGAAAAGCCACTGGATAAACGTCTTCAAAATACAGATACCCAGGTGTTGCACGTGTGTTATTATTTATTAGTCCAGTAATACCCACCTAACATCTATGTCACCAATGAGGAGTTTAGTGCCACTTTTTGTTGCTATAGTGACACTCAGATAACGACTGTCACCATTCACCGTTCTGCTCACCTTCATGTGACGATCACTCAGGTAAAAATCTGTAATTGGTCTGAGAAAAGATGGTCCAGCGGGAGGGAGGACGTCGCTGATCCATCTCAGTTACCGTGCAAAACTTGAACAGAGAACCGGAGACCGTGTCCAGGATAGGAAGGAGGGGGGGGGTGGAGCATCAAGGCAGGACGGGGTAACACTCTCAAGGGGGTTCTCCTTCAGGTGAGGCAGCTGGGGTAACTGGGAGAAGAAATTCTTCCCGGTGAGGCTGTAACACAGCTGAGTGGGTTGGTATTGTATTCGCCGAGAAGAAAAATTAAATTAAATTAAATAATTCGTGTTAAGCTCTAAACCCACGTAGGTCATTCAGTGCAAGACGTGGTGGAGGCTTGATCCTCCGTCTGCTGAGCGCAAAAGAGATGCGCTTCCTATTTGTTCTCTCCTAGATGATCTCTCGCCGAGAAGTGATAAACTCATAAGAATCATGCAGCGCATGACAAATAGCGGATAAACAGAGGGAGATGACGGTAGCATCAATGTCTACGATCAAGAGCCCTCATCAGCACCTAATCTTAGAAAACTCACAAAGAATACTGTGTTGGAAAGGCGTCTTTAGATGAGACGTCGCTTCGTCCTGGATTATTATCAAGGAGCACTGCAGAAGGCACTCTACAGGGCTCCTTTATAAATCCGCTTACATTTTCATGGTTTATTTTAAACTACTCGAGACACTCTAACCCAGTGTGTTAATTCTACCAATTGCATTTATTAACTCATCTCTTTCAACTGATTTTTAACACTTTACGCTAGAGCTGCTAGTATTTAGTTTTAATAAATCTAACTTTCACCAGATCAAAGGCTCCCTACTCGATATTATTGTTATAGGCATGAAACATGGAATTAACAACCCAAGAATTTTTAGAGTACCTTGACCAGTTGAAAACATAATAATGACAATGAGAGGTAAATGAACACACGTGCAACTGTTAAGACATTTACTGTAGATACATTTCGTTCACTGGGAGCTTTGTCAAGCATTGTGGACTCTATATACCTTTGAATTCCGAATTACTTTTTTTATTTTTTTTAATATCAGACAATTAATTTCCACTAATCTGATCCAACAATTTATTGATAATATTAAATTCTCACCATTTTTATTACCACACCGGCCGAATACCACTAAAAGAAGGACAACCGAAAGAATAAAACTGATTCACCATCACTCAGTCAACAGCTATTCTGCCAGAAGTGCCGGGCCATCAAGCCTTCAATGACCTGGCCTAGAAGCTGGCCCTGCAAGTGAGACAGCAAAGCATGACCTTACCCTGTCTAACCTTGCACCGATAAAGCGGCCAGACCAGCGGTTATCCTCGATTAAATTTACGAGTGGAAATTCATGGTTAAGTGAGGGAGGATTCTTGATGAAATGTGAACGATTCTTTGGATTCGATGGTGAGAAAGTGGGTAAAATTTTAGGGAAGACAAGGAAGAGATTTTCTTCGTATAATAGAAGGTATCCTGCGTGAGATATACGGGCGAGATTCAGGATGAATATTAAATGAGAGAGAGAGAGAGAGAGAGAGAGAGAGAGAGACAGACAGACAGACAGAGAGAGAGACAGAGAGAGAGACAAAGACAGAGACAGAGAGTCAGATAGACAGACAGACAGAGAAAGACAGACAGAGACAGACAGGCAGACAGAAACAGAGAGGGAGAGAGTGAGAGAGAAAGAGAAAGAGAGCACGAGCATGACATCAGCAGTGGTGGCTGGTCCTCACCACTTCATGGTGATCCTTCCATTAGTTGTAGGAGTCGTCAGGACGCCCGGGAGGGATCACAAGGATCCCAGCTGAGAGGGTCCTTCACCGGTGATATCCTTCCTACAGCTGTGGCCCAGGATCTTGTTTAGGATGGTCCCCAACACATGGTATTCATCCTTCAGCTATGAACTCCCCCCCCCCTCTATCCTTCTCGTGGCAGCTTTTCTGCGAAGTCAACTGCAGTAATTATTTTACAGCTGTCCACTATCAACAGTCATAGAATTAGATCTTGTTCTCATCCCTTCAGACCAGAGTCAGTGTACTCAGGAAAATCACTTTAAGCCGTGACGCTTCCTAACATTACCCAGAGAGGGCTGTCCACTCGATTCGGAGGTAGAGTGACCGAAACAAAAAAAAAAAAAAAAAAAAAGAAGACACTTTCACCATCATTTACACCATCACTGTCTCGCTAGAGGGGCGCCGTTACTACAACTCAAAACTGCAAATATCAACACCCCTCCATCAGAGTGCAGGCACTGTACTCTCCACCTCCAGGACTCAAGTTCGGCTAACCGGTTTCCCCTGAATCCATTCATACACACACACACACACACACACACACACA
>NC_091331.1:8226783-8234283 GCF_038502225.1 Cherax quadricarinatus | reverse complement strand
CTCCCAACACTGTTGTTCTAACTCCAAACACTGAGGTTCTAACTTCCAACACTGTTGTTCTAACTCCTAATACTGAGGTTCTAACCCCCAACACTGTTGTTCTAACTCCAAACACTGAGGTTCTAACTTCCAAAAGTGAGGTTCTAACTCCCAACATTGAGGTTCTAACTCCCAACACTGAGGTTCTAACTCCCAACACTGAGGTTCTAACTCCCAACACTACTGTTCTAACTCCCAACACTGAGGTTCTAACTTCCAACACTACTGTTCTAACTCCCAACACTGAGGATCAAACTCCTCCCACTCCCGCTAAGACTCAGGTTCCACCTCTTTCCCTCCTCCATGAAGTAATATTTCTCTTATTTCCACATTTTATCGTTCAATTCCCCACGTCGTCTTTGTCGTTCTTTACGTCCCCTTCCGTTGATTACTCCATTACCTCTTCCTGGAAGACGTCAAGTTAATCTTACCTAATGTTTATTTCCCTATTTATCGTACGTCTCTGTAATTCTCCGGCTGAAACCTGAAGTGTCGTCTGGAGGCAAGGCCGCGCTGAAATACAGACGCTCGGGGCCTCCTCCGTCAGGAGATTATTGAAGGGAAGAAGTTGGAGTTTTTTTTTCAGTACTGGTGCCTAGCTTTCTCTTCCTCTCTCTCTCTCTCTCTCTCTCTCTCTTTGCTCTGTTTCTCTTTATTTCTGTGTGTGTGTGTGTGTGTGTGTGTGTGTGTGTGTGTGTGTGTGTGTGTGTGTGTGTGTGTGTGTGTGTGTGTGTGTGTGTGTATGTGTGTGTGTGTGTGTGTGTGTGTGTATGTGTGTGTGTCTGTGTGTGTGTGTGTGTGCGTCTGTATGCCTGTTATTCTCTATCTGTCATTCTCTATTTGTCTCTCTCTCTCTCTCTCTCTCTCTCTCTCTCTCTCTCTCTCTCTCTCTCTCTCTCTCTCTCTCTCTCTCTCTTTCTTTCTCTCTCTCCTTTCAAAAAATAATAAACATCAGAGAACGCAGAAAAAAAGGAGCAATAACTCTCAACTTTTCTTCAGAAGACCAACTCAGCAAAGAAAGCCAGTCGGAGTGAAAAGTAATTCACTGTCACGAAACAACCCTGCAGCAGGAGATACAACACAAACGTGGTAAATTCATATTTATTTATTGCTCTCAAAATCATCGAACACTATGGAGCAGACTATCCAGGGAAGGCTTGTGTACGCCATAAGCCTAATACATACAAAAAAACAAAAAAGAAATATAGCAGCAGCGTTTGGCACACCAAATGTAACATCTATTGAATTGTATAATATAGCGACAGCGAGGTAATTCCCTAGCATAGCACAGGTGGTTCTATCAAAGGTTTTACTTGTGTTAAACAAACGGAGAGAAAAAAAAACATCAAATAAACGACCCTACTGATTAAGGCACATTTTTTTTTAACTTCCTCAATGGAAGAAAATGTAACTAAAAAATAATGTATATATATATATATATATTTATATATATATATATATATATATATATATATATATATATATATATATATATATATATATATATATGGTTTAGAAAGACACGTAAGCAAACACTATGACATATTTATTAGAAAACGTTTCGGTCCTGGGACCTTGATCACTTCTAACATACAGAGGTAGAAAGACATTATATAAATAGGCTGAGAGTGAGGTGTGAGTGACGCACGTGACCTGAGGAATGTCATAAGAACATAAGAACATAAGAATGGAGGAACACTGCAGAAGGCCCACTGGCCCATGCAGTGTTCCTCCATTCTTATGTTCTTATGTTCTTATGACATTCCTCAGGTCACGTGCGTCACACCTCACTCTCCGCCTATATATATAATGTCTTTCTACCCCTGTATGTTAGAAGTGATCAAGGTCCCAGGACCGAAACGTTTTCTAATAAATATGTCCTAGTGTTTGCTTACGTGTCTTTCTAAACCAACTTGTCGGTATTTATTACCAAGGTTTATACCATATATATATATATATATATATATATATATATATATATATATATATATATATATATATATATATATATATATATATAAATTCCTCACAAAGATCACGAACACATTCACATAATACACCTTTTTTTTCTCCCTCTCGTAACCATGAATAACATTAATTCTAAAAATTTCTCTCGTTCAAACAAATAAAAAAAATATTTATATTCCATATTAAAATTCTGAGTCACTGAAAAAATATAAATCTGATTTCCAACAAATGTTATTATATAACATTTTTCTGTCTAATGCGTTAGGCATAGTCATTAGATTTTTGGGGTAAGGTATATGGATTTAGATGACATAAGTTAGCTTCAGTGACGGTCATGAATTGTGACGTACATGGTAAAACACTCTCATCAGATGTGACGTACATAAACAAGGCCATGAACTGTCATGAATTGTGACGTATATAAGAACATAAGAACGAAGGAACACTGCAGAAGGCCTACTGGCCCATGCGAGGCAGGTCCAAGTCTCCTACCGGCTTAAGCCAATGCACCCAACCTAGTCAGGTCAGGTCACATTGACTTAAGGGAGGAACACGGCAACCGACCTGGTAGCACAAGCTATCAGGTCCAACTCACCCACCCACATCCACTCATGTATTTATCCAACCTATTTTTAAAGCTACACAACGTTCTGGCCTCTATAACTGTACTCGGGAGTTTGTTCCACTCATCCACAACTCTATTACCAAACCAGTACTTTCCTATATGCTAGAACACTGTCATGTATTGTGACGAATATGGTTGAACACGGTTATGAATTGTGACGTACGTGGTAGACCACGGTTATGAACTGTGACGAACATGGCTGAACACGGTCATGACTTGTGTCCTACGGGGCAGCACTACTTTCGCCCTCCCTGTCCGTGGAGTGATCACGTACTGCTGCACACGCGTCTATACTGGGACCACGTACTCACAAATATGGTGGCACTACCTCTCTGACCATGGCACCACCACGTACCCACGTTCTCATCCATATCAACACGTACTCACATACACGACCATGGAGAGGCCACACACTCACGTACACGTCGTATCTTCACTATGTACCCACGTACACTTCCATGGCGGTGCCACAAAGGCCACACAAATGGCCCTCCGAGCGGAGGCTGGTATCGCCCGCCACCAGATGGTTCACATTCAAATGAGCGCTATAGAGCACTGTGAGCGACTCACAATTGAATACATTCTGGATTCCAATACGTGCCTAGGATCTGAAAAGTTTATTACAGACAGTTGTTGTTGCGCTGAGAGAGGCAGTGTGGCTATTTGCTTCTTATTAAGGTCGACAGTGTGGCTGTCTGCCTCTTATTAAGGTCGACAGTGTGGCTGTCTGGTTCTAATTAATGTTGTATTAATGACAGCTTGAGCGAAACGTTGTATTAAAAAAGTTTGCTCTGTTCTTAATGTTTTCACAGACTAAGCGTTGAGACTAGCCAAGTGTCAGTCAGTAATTCTCACTCAGATTTTCTGATTGACTTTGAGTGCTTGGATTTATGACCTGATCGATTTCTAAGTCTCTGATTAGTTGCCTGATTGGATTTCTAAGTGCTGGATTTTGATGCCTGATAACTTTCTAAATCCTGATTAGATGCCTGATAACTTTCTAAGTCCTGGTTAGATGCGTGATTGGCTAGCTGACAGTCTGATTTACTATCTCATTGGTTGGTTGAGTGTCTATCTGTCTGGTGAAGTTCGCGAATGATCAGGATGGATAGATGAATGCATGGATGACCACGGATGACTGGCTGAGTTTATGGATGATCCGGGATGACCGGCTGAGTGTATGGATGACTCTGCATGGCAGGCTTGTGTGTCTGGATGACTCCCCTGGGTGACTTCCCTGGATGACACCCCTGAATGACTGGCGTCAAGGACTGCCGTCTGGGTACTGAGTGATAGGAAGTGTTTGGGACTGTGGAGCGAGTGGTGGCATCTCGTAAAGGGAAGTTATGTCGTGTCTGCTGCTTGCAGTGTGTGTGTGTGCGTGTGTGTGTGCGTGTGTGTGTGTGTGTGTGTGTGTGTGTGTGTGTGTGTGTGTGTGTGTGCGTGTGTGTGTGTGTGTGTGTGTGTGTGTGTGTGTGTGTGTATGTGTGTATGTGTGTATGTGTGTACTCACCTAGTTGTACTCACCTAGTTGAGGTTGCGGGGGTCGAGTCCGAGCTCCTGGCCCCGCCTCTTCACTGATCGCTACTAGGTCACTCTCCCCGAGCCGTGAGCTTTATCATACCTCTGCTTAAAGCTATGTATGGATCCTGCCTCCACTACATCGCTTCCCAAACTATTCCACTTACTGACTACTCTGTGGCTGAAGAAATACTTCCTAACATCCCTGTGATTCATCTGTGTCTTCAGCTTCCAACTGTGTCCCCTTGTTACTGTGTCCAATCTCTGGAACATCCTGTCTTTGTCCACCTTGTCAATTCCCCTCAGTATTTTGTATGTCGTTACCATGTCCCCCCTATCTCTCCTGTCCTCCAGTGTCGTCAGGTTGATTTCCCTTAACCTCTCCTCGTAGGACATACCTCTTAGCTCTGGGACTAGTCTTGTTGCAAACCTTTGCACTTTCTCTAGTTTCTTTACGTGCTTGGCTAGGTGTGGGTTCCAAACTGGTGCCGCATACTCCAATATGGGCCTAACGTATACGGTGTACAGGGTCCTGAACGATTCCTTATTAAGATGTCGGAACGCTGTTCTGAGGTTTGCTAGGCGCCCATATGCTGCAGCAGTTATTTGGTTGATGTGCGCTTCAGGAGATGTGCCTGGTGTTATACTCACCCCAAGATCTTTTTCCTTGAGTGAGGTTTGTAGTCTCTGACCGCCTAGACTGTACTCCGTCTGCGGCCTTCTTTGCCCTTCCCCAATCTTCATGACTTTGCACTTGGTGGGATTGAACTCCAGGAGCCAATTGCTGGACCAGGTCTGCAGCCTGTCCAGATCCCTTTGAAGTTCTGCCTGGTCTTCGATCGAGTGTATTCTTCTCATCAACTTCACGTCATCTGCAAACAGGGACACCTCAGAGTCTATTCCTTCCGTCATGTCGTTCACAAATACCAGAAACAGCACTGGTCCTAGGACTGACCCCTGCGGGACCCCGCTGGTCACAGGTGCCCACTCTGACACCTCGCCACGTACCATGACTCGCTGCTGTCTTCCTGACAAGTATTCCCTGATCCATTGTAGTGCCTTCCCTGTTATCCCTGCTTGGTCCTCCAGTTTTTGCACCAATCTCTTGTGTGGAACTGTGTCAAACGCCTTCTTGCAGTCCAAGAAAATGCAATCCACCCACCCCTCTCTCTCTTGTCTTACTGCTGTCACCATGTCATAGAACTCCAGTAGGTTTGTGACACAGGATTTCCCGTCCCTGAAACCATGCTGGCTGCTGTTGATGAGATCATTCCTTTCTAGGTGTTCCACCACTCTTCTCCTGATAATCTTCTCCATGATTTTGCATACTATACATGTCAGTGACACTGGTCTGTAGTTTAATGCTTCATGTCTGTCTCCTTTTTTAAAGATTGGGACTACATTTGCTGTCTTCCATGCCTCAGGCAATCTCCCTGTTTCGATAGATGTATTGAATATTGTTGTTAGGGGTACACATAGTGCCTCTGCTCCCTCTCTCAATACCCATGGGGAGATGTTATCTGGCCCCATTGCCTTTGAGGTATCTAGCTCACTCAGAAGCCTCTTCACTTCTTCCTCGGTTGTGTGCACTGTGTCCAGCACTTGGTGGTGTGCCCCACCTCTCCGTCTTTCTGGAGTCCCTTCTGTCTCCTCTGTGAACACTTCTTTGAATCTCTTGTTGAGTTCTTCACATACTTCACGGTCATTTCCTGTTGTCTCTCCTCCTTCCTTCCTTAGCCTGATTACCTGGTCCTTGACTGTTGTTTTCCTCCTGATGTGGCTGTACAACAGTTTCGGGTCAGATTTGGCTTTCGCTGCTATGTCATTTTCATATTGTCTTTGGGCCTCCCTTCTTATCTGTGCATATTCGTTTCTGGCTCTACGACTGTTCTCCTTATTCTCCTGGGTCCTTTGCCTTCTATATTTCTTCCATTCCCTAGCACACTTGGTTTTTGCCTCCCTGCACCTTTGGGTAAACCATGGGCTCATCCTGGCTTTTTCATTACTCCTGTTACCCTTGGGTACAAACCTCTCCTCAGCCTCCTTGCATTTTGTTGCTACATATTCCATCATCTCATTAACTGGCTTCCCTGCCAGTTCTCTGTCCCACTGAACCCCGTTCAGGTAGTTCCTCATTCCTGTGTAGTCCCCTTTCTTGTAGTTTGGCTTCATTCGTCCTGGCCTTCCTGCTTCTCCCTCCACTTGTAGCTCTACTGTGTATTCGAAGCTTAAAACCACATGGTCACTGGCCCCAAGGGGTCTTTCATATGTGATGTCCTCGATATCTGCACTACTGAAGGTGAATACTAAGTCCAGCCTTGCTGGTTCATCCTCTCCTCTCTCTCTTGTAGTGTCCCTTACGTGTTGGTACATGAAGTTCTCCAGTACCACCTCCATCATCTTAGCCCTCCATGTATCTTGGCCCCCATGTGGGTCCAAGTTCTCCCAATCAATCTCCTTGTGGTTAAAGTCACCCATGATCAGGAGCTTTGCCCTGCATGCATGAGCTCTTCTGGCCACTCTAGCCAGTGTGTCAACCATCGCTCTATTGCTCTCGTCGTACTCTTGCCTTGGCCTCCTGCTGTTCTGTGGTGGGTTATACATCACTGCTATTACCACCTTGGGACCTCCAGAGTGAAGTGTTCCCACTATGTAATCACTTTCTTCTCCGCTATCTCCTCTCTCCAGCTCATCAAAATTCCAGCGATTTTTGATCAGCAACGCCACTCCTCCACCCCCCCTGTTCCCTCTGTCTTTCCTCAGGATTTGGTATCCCGTTGGAAAGATGGCATCTGTTATCATACCTGTAAGCTTGGTTTCTGTAAGAGCTATGATGTCCGGTGATGCTTCTTTGACTCTTTCGTGCCACTCCTCCCACTTATTTGTTATTCCATCAGCGTTTGTGTACCATACCTTCAGTTTCCTTTCCAACACTGTGGTTTGGGGGGCCTGTGGGGGTGGGAGACCTGGTGGCATACTGTGGGATTCTATAGCTCGATGTTGGGTGGAGGCTGTGGGTATGGATTGTAGTGTGTGTTGGGATGGTGTGATAGGTTGTATGGTTCTGAGAGTAGTTGTGTGTGTGCTTGCCCTTGCTGTTCTGTCCTGCTCTGACTGACCTCTGCTGATTCCCTCCTTGTCTCTTTTCCTAGCTCCTTTCGTTTTTTTGTCCTCTCCCTCAGCTGCTGTCGTTCTGATTTTGTTCTGTCTCTGTCTAGGAACACCCTCTTGTACTCTTCCGAGTATTTCAATCGTGGTTTCTCTTGGAGGATCCTGTTCCGCACTGTTTCCGTCCTGAGAATCAGCTTGATTGGTCGGTTTCTCCCCTTCGAGTACCCCCCTATTCT
>NC_091331.1:8209283-8221783 GCF_038502225.1 Cherax quadricarinatus | reverse complement strand
ATCACATTAGTAAAAATGTTGACAGTTATAAAGGGACAGTTCCATCGATTCAACGGTTAGTATGTTTACTCTTTAAGAAGAGAGAGGCAGTTGAAACAGAGCAGCCACAATGTTTACCAGCTACAAATCGAACGGCGCTTCCATCACAGCAAACACTCACAATAACTCATGAAATACTGAAGAAAAAGCGTGGAACTCTGAGGGCAGATAAACCAGCGAGAGCATGTGGTCCGCCTCAGCGAATATTGAAAGAGTTGAGGAGCTGGTTAGCCCAACTATTGTCCACCATTTTCGACTCATTAGGGAATACCAGCTGTTACCCCCTGACTGGGGTGAGAATAGTGCAGCTTCCCTTCATAAATATTATTTGGGGGGAATAGAAGCTTACCCTAATAGGTTTTGTGAAGGGAGAATATTCTGCCTTAAAAAGGTGATGAAGAAAGAATTACACCTTTTTCCTTGAGAATAAAAGGTCATAAGTCTTTTAAAATAGTAATACTCTATTCCTTAGTGTAAAATCTGGCTGGGGTAGACCAGAGGATGTGTGTGTGGTCACCTAATTGTGGTTGCCTCTTCACTGAGGCTACTAGGTCCTCTCTCTCCCTGCTCCATAAGCTTTATCATACCTCATCTTAAAGCTATGTATGGTTCCTGCCTCCACTACCTCACTTGCTAGGCTATTTCACTTCCTGACAACTCTATGACTGAAGAAGTACTTCCTAACATCCATTTCACTCATCTGGGTCTACAATTTCCAATTGTGACCCCTTGTTTCTGTGTCCCCTCTCTGGAACATCTTGTCTCTATTCACCTTGTCTATTCCACGCAGTATTTTGTATGTCGTTATCATGTCTTCTCTAACCCTCCTGTCCTCCAGTGTCGTCAGGCCGATTTCCCTTAACCTTTCTTCGTAGGACATTCCCCTTAGCTCTGGAACTAACCTTGTCGCAAACCTTTGCACTTTCTCTAATTTCTTGACATGCTTGATCAAGTGTGGGTTCCAAACAGGTGCTGCACACTCCATTATGGGCCTGACGTACACAGTGTACAGTGTCTTGAACGATTCCTTACTAAGGTATCGGAACGCTGTTCTCAGGTTTGCCAGGCGCCCATATGCTGCAGCAGTTATCTGGTTTTGTGCTTCCGGAGACGTGCTCGGTGTTATATTCACCCCAAGATCTTTCTCCTTGAGCGAGGTTTGCAGTTTTTGGCCACCTAGCCTATACTCCGTCTGCGATCTTCTTTGCCCTTCCCCGATCTTCATGACTTTGCATTTGGCGGGGTTAAATTCGATAAGCCAGTTGCTGGAACAGGTGCCCAGCCTGTCCAGGTCTCTTTGAAGTCTTGCCTGATCCTCATCTGATTTAATTCTCCTCATTAGCTTCACATCATCTGCGAACAGGGACACTTCTGAGTCTAACCCTTCCTTCATGTAATTAACAGATACCAAAAATAGCACTGGTCCTAGAACCGACCCCAGTGGGACCCCGCTCGTCGCAGGTGCCTACTGTGATACCTCATCACGTACCATGACTCGTTGTTGCCTCCCTGTCAGGTATTCTCTGATTCATTGCAGTGCCTTTCCTGTTATACGCGCCTGATCCTCTAGCGTCTGCACTAATCTCTCGTGAGGAACTGTGTCAAAGGCTTTCTTGCAGTCCAAGAAGATGCAATCAACCCACCCCTCTCTCTCGTGTCTTACTTCTGTTACTTTATCATAAAACTCCAGAAGGTTTGTGACACAGGATTTGCCTTCCATAAATCCTTGCTGGTGTATGTGTGTGTGTGTGTGTGTGTGTGTGTGTGTGTGTGTGTGTGTGTGTGTGTGTGTGTGTGTGTGTGTGTGTGTGTGTGTGTGTGTTTGTGTGTGTGTTTGTGTGTGTGGGTGTACTCACATAATTGTGTTTACAGGGGTCGATTCACAGTTCCTGGCTCCTCCAATCAGCTTCAGTTAATTGATTTCACAGTGAATCATGATATAATCATCCGGCAAACAACACTTAAGTGAACCAGTCAGCTGATAACAGATAAACATTGACAGGGATTAACAAGACAGTTTTTTCAGAAGTCAAGATCCTTAGTAGTAACGAAGGTAATTGTACAGTACAATCAATAATGATAATAGTTAGATAGTTCGGTCAATAATAATAGTAACCGGATTGTTCAGTCAGTAATGATAGAAACTATGTAGTTTAATTATTAATGATAGTAACTGGATAGTTGTCAGCAGCAACAGTAACTGGATAGTTGTCAGCAGCAACAGTGACTGGATAGTTGTCAGCAGCAACAGTAACTGGATAGTTGTCAGCAGCAACAGTAACTGGATAGTTGTCAGCAGCAACAGTGACTGGATAGTTGTCAGCAGCAACAGTAACTGGATAGTTGTCAGCAGCAACAGTAACTGGATAGTTGTCAGCAGCAACAGTGACTGGATAGTTGTCAGCAGCAACAGTAACTGGATAGTTGTCAGCAGCAACAGTAACTGGATAGTTGTCAGCAGCAACAGTAACTGGATAGTTGTCAGCAGCAACAGTAACTGGATAGTTGTCAGCAGCAACAGTAACTGGATAGTTGTCAGCAGCAACAGTGACTGGATAGTTGTCAGCAGCAACAGTAACTGGATAGTTGTCAGCAGCAACAGTGACTGGATAGTTGTCAGCAGCAACAGTAACTGGATAGTTGTCAGCAGCAACAGTAACTGGATAGTTGGCAGTAGCAACAGTAACTGGATAGTTGTCAGCAGCAACAGTAACTGGATAGTTGTCAGCAGCAACAGTAACTGGATAGTTGTCAGCAGCAACAGTAACTGGATAGTTGTCAGCAGCAACAGTGACTGGATAGTTGTCAGCAGCAACAGTGACTGGATAGTTGTCAGCAGCAACAGTAACTGGATAGTTGTCAGCAGCAACAGTAACTGGATAGTTGTCAGCAGCAACAGTAACTGGATAGTTGTCAGCAGCAACAGTAACTGGATAGTTGTCAGCAGCAACAGTAACTGGATAGTTGTCAGCAGCAACAGTGACTGGATAGTTGTCAGCAGCAACAGTAACTGGATAGTTGTCAGCAGCAACAGTAACTGGATAGTTGTCAGCAGCAACAGTGACTGGATAGTTGTCAGCAGCAACAGTGACTGGATAGTTGTCAGCAGCAACAGCAACTGGATAGTTGTCAGCAGCAACAGTAACTGGATAGTTGTCAGCAGCAACAGTAACTGGATAGTTGTCAGCAGCAACAGTAACTGGATAGTTGTCAGCAGCAACAGTAACTGGATAGTTGCCAGCAGCAACAGTAACTGGAAAGTTGTCAGCAGCAACAGTAACTGGAAAGTTGTCAGCAGCAACAGTAACTGGATAGTTGTCAGCAGCAACAGTAACTGGATAGTTGTCAGCAGCAACAGTAACTGGATAGTTGTCAGCAGCAACAGTGACTGGATAGTTGTCAGCAGCAACAGTAACTGGATAGTTGTCAGCAGCAACAGTAACTGGATAGTTGTCAGCAGCAACAGTGACTGGATAGTTGTCAGCAGCAACAGTGACTGGATAGTTGTCAGCAGCAACAGCAACTGGATAGTTGTCAGCAGCAACAGTAACTGGATAGTTGTCAGCAGCAACAGTAACTGGATAGTTGTCAGCAGCAACAGTAACTGGATAGTTGTCAGCAGCAACAGTAACTGGATAGTTGCCAGCAGCAACAGTAACTGGAAAGTTGTCAGCAGCAACAGTAACTGGAAAGTTGTCAGCAGCAACAGTAACTGGATAGTTGTCAGCAGCAACAGTAACTGGATAGTTGTCAGCAGCAACAGTAACTGGATAGTTGTCAGCAGCAACAGTAACTGGATAGTTGTCAGCAGCAACAGTAACTGGATAGTTGTCAGCAGCAACAGTAACTGGATAGTTTTCAGCAGCAACAGTAACTGGATAGTTGTCAGCAGCAACAGTGACTGGATAGTTGTCAGCAGCAACAGTAACTGGATAGTTGTCAGCAGCAACAGTAACTGGATAGTTGTCAGCAGCAACAGTAACTGGATAGTTGTCAGCAGCAACAGTAACTGGATAGTTGTCAGCAGCAACAGTAACTGGATAGTTGTCAGCAGCAACAGTAACTGGATAGTTGTCAGCAGCAACAGTGACTGGATAGTTGTCAGCAGCAACAGTGACTGGATAGTTGTCAGCAGCAACAGTAACTGGATAGTTGTCAGCAGCAACAGTAACTGGATAGTTGTCAGCAGCAACAGTAACTGGATAGTTGTCAGCAGCAACAGTAACTGGATAGTTGTCAGCAGCAACAGTAACTGGATAGTTGTCAGCAGCAACAGTGACTGGATAGTTGTCAGCAGCAACAGTAACTGGATAGTTGTCAGCAGCAACAGTAACTGGATAGTTGTCAGCAGCAACAGTGACTGGATAGTTGTCAGCAGCAACAGTGACTGGATAGTTGTCAGCAGCAACAGCAACTGGATAGTTGTCAGCAGCAACAGTAACTGGATAGTTGTCAGCAGCAACAGTAACTGGATAGTTGTCAGCAGCAACAGTAACTGGATAGTTGTCAGCAGCAACAGTAACTGGATAGTTGCCAGCAGCAACAGTAACTGGAAAGTTGTCAGCAGCAACAGTAACTGGAAAGTTGTCAGCAGCAACAGTAACTGGACAGTTGTCAGCAGCAACAGTAACTGGATAGTTGTCAGCAGCAACAGTAACTGGATAGTTGTCAGCAGCAACAGTAACTGGATAGTTGTCAGCAGCAACAGTAACTGGATAGTTGTCAGCAGCAACAGTAACTGGATAGTTGTCAGCAGCAACAGTAACTGGATAGTTGTCAGCAGCAACAGTAACTGGATAGTTGTCAGCAGCAACAGTAACTGGATAGTTGTCAGTAGCAACAGTAACTTGATAGTTGTCAGCAGCAACAGTAACTGGATAGTTGTCAGCAGCAACAGTAACTGGATAGTTGTCAGCAGCAACAGTAACTGGATAGTTGTCAGTAGCAACAGTAACTGGATAGTTGTCAGTAGCAACAGTAACTGGATAGTTGTCAGCAGCAACAGTAACTGGATAGTTGTCAGCAGCAACAGTAACTGGATAGTTGTCAGCAGCAACAGTAACTGGATAGTTGTCAGCAGCAACAGTAACTGGATAGTTGTCAGTAGCAACAGTAACTGGATAGTTGTCAGTAGCAACAGTAACTGGATAGTTGTCAGCAGCAACAGTAACTGGATAGTTGTCAGCAGCAACAGTAACTGGATAGTTGTCAGCAGCAACAGTAACTGGATAGTTGTCAGCAGCAACAGTAACTGGATAGTTGTCAGCAGCAACAGTAACTGGATAGTTGTCAGCAGCAACAGTAACTGGATAGTTGCCAGCAGCAACAGTAACTGGATAGTTGTCAGCAGCAACAGTAACTGCATAGTTGTCAGCAGCAACAGTAACTGGATAGTTGTCAGCAGCAGCAGTAACTGGATAGTTGTCAGCAGCAACAGTAACTGGATAGTTGTCAGCAGCAACAGTAACTGGATAGTTGTCAGCAGCAACAGTAACTGGATAGTTGTCAGCAGCAACAGTAACTGGATAGTTGTCAGCAGCAACAGTAACTGGATAGTTGTCAGCAGCAACAGTAACTGGATAGTTTTCAGCAGCAACAGTAACTGGATAGTTGTCAGCAGCAACAGTAACTGGATAGTTGTCAGCAGCAACAGTAACTGGATAGTTGTCAGTAGCAACAGTAACTGGATAGTTATCAGCAGCAACAGTAACTGGATAGTTGTCAGCAGCAACAGTAACTGGATAGTTGTCAGCAGCAACAGTAACTGGATAGTTGTCAGCAGCAACAGTAACTGGATAGTTGTCAGCAGCAACAGTAACTGGATAGTTGTCAGCAGCAACAGTAACTGGATAGTTTTCAGCAGCAACAGTAACTGGATAGTTGTCAGCAGCAACAGTAACTGGATAGTTGTCAGCAGCAACAGTAACTGGATAATTGTCAGTAGCAACAGTAACTGGATAGTTGCCAGCAGCAACAGTAACTGGATAGTTGTCAGCAGCATCAGTAACTGGATAGTTTTCAGCAGCAACAGTAACTGGATAGTTGTCAGCAGCAACAGTAACTGGATAGTTGTCAGCAGCAACAGTAACTGGATAGTTGTCAGCAGCAACAGTAACTGGATAGTTGTCAGCAGCAACAGTAACTGGATAGTTTTCAGCAGCAACAGTAACTGGATAGTTGTCAGTAGCAACAGTAACTGGATAGTTGTCAGCAGCAACAGTAACTGGATAGTTGTCAGTAGCAACAGTAACTGGATAGTTATCAGCAGCAACAGTAACTGGATAGTTGTCAGCAGCAACAGTAACTGGATAGTTGTCAGCAGCAACAGTAACTGGATAGTTGTCAGCAGCAACAGTAACTGGATAGTTGTCAGCAGCAACAGTAACTGGATAGTTGTCAGCAGCAACAGTAACTGGATAGTTTTCAGCAGCAACAGTAACTGGATAGTTGTCAGCAGCAACAGTAACTGGATAGTTGTCAGCAGCAACAGTAACTGGATAATTGTCAGTAGCAACAGTAACTGGATAGTTGCCAGCAGCAACAGTAACTGGATAGTTGTCAGCAGCAACAGTAACTGGATAGTTTTCAGCAGCAACAGTAACTGGATAGTTGTCAGCAGCAAGAGTAACTGGATAGTTGTCAGCAGCAACAGTAACTGGATAGTTGTCAGTAGCAACAGTAACTGGATAGTTGGCAGTAGCAACAGTAACTGGATAGTTGTCAGCAGCAACAGTAACTGGATAGTTGTCAGCAGCAACAGTAACTGGATAGTTGTCAGTAGCAACAGTAACTGGATAGTTGTCAGCAGCAACAGTAACTGGATAGTTGTCAGCAGCAACAGTAACTGGATACTCGCAGAAAATGTAGTGTAAAAATAGTACACTGTATTCATGCATTAGAAGTAACTGTGTACACAAACTATATACATGATGAGCAACTGTATACAATTTAAGCGACTGTGTTCACACGACCATGAACAATGAAAGCGAGTATGCACACCAGCATTTATGCATGCAGAAAGTACCAATACAACATTTGTTCAATAATATCAACAATCTCTCATATATATGTATGTATATATATATATATATATATATATATATATATATATATATATATATATATATATATATATATATATATATATATATATATATATATATATATATATGTATATATATATATATATATATATATACATATATATATATATATATATATATATATATATATATATATATATATATATATATATATATATATATATATATATATATATATATATATATATATATGTAACCCTCGATATATTGGAGTACTTTGGGTAAGGGTGTCTGATAATGGCGACTGTATGGTAAGTCCGAATAATGCGTTCGTAGCAGTAATGGACAATACTATAGGCAACAGACTCTTAGATGAAATATGAAAAGTAACTGATGCAAATATGGCAGCATCAGCGAGTGTGATGATTTCTTAATGTACACATATAAAGTGTATTATCCTTCTTGCCTCCTCTCTCTCTCTCACTCTCTCTCTCTCTCTCTCTCTCTCTCTCTCTCTCTCTCTCTCTCTCTCTCTCTCTCTCTCTCTCTCTCTCTCTCTCTCTCTCTCGCTCTCTCTCTATGAAATATGATAATAAATAGACCATGGTGCAGCAGGCAACATATCATAATATTGTGAGGTGATGTCAGACCGCTACCAGGGCTGCAGCTCTCAGCTGCACACAGCTAACCACAGCATCCCAAAGCTACCCACATCTGCCATCCCTCAGCACACATCTGCCCTTAATAATTTCAATGCCATGTCTTCCTTTGAAATGCATAATTAATAACATTTCTATATTCACTGGGATGCACTAAATTGCTTATGGTCCTTAGGTGGCAATCAGATTTGACTCAAGGAAGGGAAGGGCAACTCAAATTCTTTTGAATCACTAATCTAAACATCCCAATGTTTAGGGACGATACATACTGACGAAGAATTTTTCTTATAAACAAGCTGTCCAAGAATATTTTTTTTCTTCTTTGCTTCACCTTGCTTCTCTCACCTTCCACCTTCTTTTCTTTAACCTTCCTTTTTACCCCCCCCCCACATAAAGTATGCTTTTCTAGACAGTCTTTTCCTAGCCCATGTCCCAGAAGGTGAGACATATACTTTTTTTTCCATCTTTTGGCTGAGCTTCAAAGACAGTAAGTTTGGTGGCTGCTTCTGCCTTCTTTTCGTGTCCACCAAGAAGAAAGATGACAAGCCAGCCTCCACACGCTCTCTGGTTATTTTGCATACATCTTTGTACCTGGAAACTTTTGAGTTTGTCTTCTTTACATGCGCTGGCCAAAAAATTTCCCAGCGGACTGTCTTTTTCTCCGCTGTGAATGAATATTTTAATATCGAAGCTGTCGCCGTGGTCGTTCTGCCACCGTGTTCTTTGGATGAGAATGATGAGGCTGCTACACACACACACACACACACACACACACACACACACACACACACACACACACATATTCCATGAAGAAAAAGAAGACACAATCACAGCACGAGCTTTTATTGTGACGTTTCGTTCAGTGTAGAACTTGGTATAGCTTCCTCTATATTGAACGAAATGTTGTCTCATTTAAATATTTCTCTACACTTGGGTCTTTGTTACTGTCGGCAAAACACCTTTACCACACAGCTGTTCGCTGGTGTTAAACACTTGTTACCTGAGGCCATGACACAAACATTCCTGGTGACTGGGACAACGAACATATAAATACGTATAAACTTACGTATTAAAAAGCAAACTTTCATTTTACACTACGTTTCGCTCAGGACCGAGCTATTTCAAGACCTGAAGACACAGAGCAAAACGTTTTCCCCCAATAAACGCTGATTCTGCAGCGTGTATCTTATCTTCACTGTTGGTGGCAGTAAGTCATTTGTCAGTCTGCTTTTTTTAATAGTCCCGCTGAGTGAAAAGCCAAAAAAAAAAAGTAAGAAAGTAAATAATAAACTTTCCGATTTTTCCTTGTTTATACTTGACATGTGTTCTGTCAAACTAAGAAAGTGAGAAACTTTCAGATTTTCCCTTGTTTATTCTTGAAATTTTCTACGCAGAGACAACTAATAATTTCCCTGAGAGCGAACAAAAATAAAACCTACGTCAGTGACATTTGTTTACATCCATTTCACTCTGAAGAGCTTAAACAACTGCATTCAAAACAACAACAAAAACAATACCAACGAAAAGGAATATTTTTCGATTGCAACAATTGAAATTCTTCGAGGTCTTCTCTGATCTTTTCCCTAATGGAATTTCCGCAACAGTTTGATCTATGTTTTACGAGTCCATATTTACAGAAGCATCGTTCAGGCAATAAGACGGTCGTGAATACATTTACGACACTTTTCGTAATCGGTCTTATACCTCAAGTGATTTCGTTAGGAAAACACTTCACCGTATTGAGGATCCTGTCTCCGTGTGGATATGAAAGGTATTCACGAGCATAGGTGTAAGGCGAGCCTTCATTGTGACGACGTTTCGCTCTCTGAAGAGCTTTACCAAGCTTTTCATGCAGCTTGCACTCCGCCTGCGTCTTTATTCATCTTGGATACGTGTGCTGTTTGTTTCGTGATTCCTCTCTCTGGCTTAATGTAAATAGATCCTTCTACGCTAGGTACCTAAGACTCGCTGAAGTGAACCAACTGCTGAAGACTTTCAATGATATACCAGCTGCTGAAGATTCTCAGTGGTGCATCAACTACAAAAATTTAACATAAAATACAGCAAGAACGAGGAGACATAATTGCATCGAGTGAACTTGGACAAACTGCTCACCAGGTGAAAGACCAAACAGGAACACACACGCACACACACACACACACACACACACACACACACACACACACACACACACACACACACACACACACACACACACACACACACACACACACACGTATTAGTTTTCCAAAGTATTTCGGAGAGATCGTCGAATGCAGTATCCAAGTTTCAACAAACCAAGTCCGCATTGAGTGAGATAAACGGCCACAAGTGCTTAAGTGAACTACTTCAACAAGACAAGCCGAGTTTAAGACAAGGGATCATATATACACTCAGCTAAACGAGACTTAACCAAAGACGAGAACACTCCAGCAAGCGAGCTGAGAGTCTTTAGTGAGCAGTTTGCCAGGCTCTTAGAAATTATCATCATATGTTGGGCAAGAATTATTGCAAGCATTAACATGGAGAAGTTGCGTTTATTGTAAAAGTATTGTTTCTATTTTTATTGTTATTATTATTATTATTATTATTATTATTATTATTATTATTATTATTATTATTATTATTATTATTATTATTATTATTATTATTATTATTATTGTCATTATTATTATTTATTAATATTTATTATTATTATTATTATTATTATTATTATTATTATTATTATTATTATTATTATTATTATTGTTGTTGTTGTTGTTGTTGTTATTGTTGTTGTCATTATTATTATTTATTAATATTTATTAATATTTATTATTATTATTATTATTATTATTATTATTATTATTATTATTTTATTATTATTATTATTATTTTCAGGGGGAAGCAGTTAACCAATACGGGTGATTCCACGCTTGGGAATTGAGAGGTAATCAGGTACCCTCTAAGATACGGGAAGGCAGCTCTCATTCATCGGATCAAGAGACTATGCCCGTAAGATCCTCCAAGACTCTCCATTAGTAATCTTCTTGGGCCTTAAGAGACGTTTCCTACACATATACGTACATACATACACAGGTCCAGGAGCTTTGAATCGACCCCTGCAACAACATATGGCTGAGTACATACACACACACACACACACGCTGCCGTGGCTGTAGCTGCTGTCAGCTGCTCGGTGTTCCTTCATTAAAGCTGCCACATTGTCACAAGGCAACACGGACCATCCATTAGCGAGGCCAGAAAAAAACTGTCTCTGACCCCAGCACTGAGACCATTAATATCCTGTCATGCTGTTGCTGGCTGCAACACTCACGTCTCCCTTGCAACACTCATTGTCTCTACATGAACCGATAGAGTCGCCATCCTCATTCGTGCGTAGGTAGGACATAGATTCCACGGGGGTCGAGAAGACTCTGGGATCGCAAATTTTCAGAACGCAAGCTGTCAGAGACTGGGGAAAACTCTTGAAGTTGGAACTATCAAGCCGCTAACACTCACGAACCGTGAACCATCAAAAGCCGAGATTCCTTAGGACTGAGAGCTCTCAATCCTAAGGAATTAGTAACTTGGAGCCTGTAGGGACCAGGAAGCGCTAAGAGACCCAGACATTCAGAGATCAGGAACCATCAGAGATCGTTAAGGTCTGAGAGACCCAAGAACTCTTATGGATCAGGAACAATCAGGGACTGGGCAGATCACGGAAACAGACAAGCTCTTAAGGATCACTAACCATTAGGAACCAAAAATGCTATGGAAAAGCATACAAAGAGCCCTCAATGAAGACACATCAGTACCCCTTAGGGATCCTCTCGGAGAAATTAGAATGGCACCTCTGACAGCAAGGGAGGCTAGTGGCCTCTGAGAACGTGAACGGGGCCGTCCACATTACTTCTACAACGGTGGGTAAGACGGTTATGGTATCGGGCTGGTAATCTGTTGGTCTGAAGTTCGAATCATCACCGAGAGGGAAGTGTTGCTTTCTAATTCGGTTTAGGGTAGTTTGCCCTTGCATAACGGGTCCACAAATGTCCGCCCGAACTGAGGGGTCGGCTCATAACCTCTCATTCCGGTCCCATTCCTGCGTCGTTACTGGACGATGGGAGTATAGGGATTAGGGAATGATTTGGGGAAGGAGTGGATGAGAGAAGGGAAGTGGTGGTAGTAATGGAGGGTGGGGAGTTAAAAGGGAGGCGGACTAGTTCGTGGTTTAAAAAAAAAAAAGGGCTTTAAAAATTTCAACTTGGTTCTGTGATCTCGCGAGTACAAAGACTATCCCTAGGTCGCAATATAGAGATGTTTCAGGCTTCGGTATCGCCTTTTTTTGGTGACAATTTCTATTATATGTTCTCTCTCTCTCTCTCTCTCTCTCTCTCTCTCTCTCTCTCTCTCTCTCTCTCTCTCTCTCTCTCTCTCTCTCTCTCTCTCTCTCTCTCTCTCTCTCTCTCTCTCTCTCTCTCTATATCTCTCTCTGTCTCTCTCTCTCTCTCTCTCTCTCTCTCTCTCTCTCTCTCTCTCTCTCTCTCTCTCTCTCTCTCTCTCTCTCTCTCTCTCTCTCTCTCTCTCTCTCTCTCTCTCTCTCTCCAACTCTGAACTAAACAAATAAAACTCACACGAGTGTTTGCCTCAGAAACAAATTCCGCACAATGCTTTTATCAAGACTTTTAGTGGTAACATTTACAACTTTTTAAAACTCTTGATTTATATACAAATGCAAAAACATTCATATATAAATATGAAAGACTTTTTATTAATAGAA
>NC_091331.1:8181783-8204283 GCF_038502225.1 Cherax quadricarinatus | reverse complement strand
AAGGACCCACGGAGAGATGTTGTCTGGTCCCACCGCCTTTGAGGTGTCAAGTTCGCATAGCAGCTTCTTCACTTCCTCCTTGGTTATATGTACCTCATCCAGCACTTGCTGGTGTACCCTCCTGTTCTGATTTCCTGGAGTCCTACTGGTTTCCACTGTAAATACTTCTTTAAATATCGTGTTGAGCTCCTGACATACCTCTCGGTCGTTTCTTATGAATTCCCCATCACCTTTCCTCAGTCTGATTTCCTGGTCCTTGATTGTTGTTTTCCTCCTGATGTGGCTGTACAACGGCTTTGGGTCAGTCTTGACTTTCGATGCTATGTCATTTTCATATTGTCGCTGAGCCTCCCTTCTTATCTGTGCATATTCGTTTCTGGCTCTTCGGCTAATCTCTTTATTTTCCTGAGTTCTCTGTCTTCTGCACCTTTTCCATTCTCTAGTACACCTAGTTTTTGCCTCCCTTCACCTTTGGGTGAACCAAGGACTCGTTCTGTTCTTCCCATTATTTCTGTTTCCCTTGGGAACAAACCTCTCCTCTACCTCCTTGCATTTTGTTGCCACATAGTTCATCATTTCTTGTACTGGTTTTCCTGTCAGTTCCCTCTCCCACTGAATGTTTTGAAGGAAGTTCCTCATGCCTGTGTAGTTCCCCCTTTTGTAGTTTGGTTTTTCCCAGCCTATTCCTGCTACTCTCTCCACTTGGAGCTCAACTATGTAGTCGAAGCACAGAACCACATGATCACTAGCTCCCAGGGGCCTTTCATGCAAGATATTCTCGATGTCCGAACTACTCAAGGTGAATACAAGGTCCAGTCTTGCTGGTTCATCCTCTCCTCTCTCTCTGGTAGTGTCTCTAACATGTTGATGCATGAGGTTTTCCAGTACCACATCCATCATCTTGGCTCTCCATGTTTCGGGACCCCCATGGGGCTCCAGGTTTTCCCAGTCAATCTCCTTGTGATTGAAATCACCCATAACTAGTAACTTTGCTCCCCCTATGTGTGCTCTCCTGGCCACCTCGGCTAGTGTGTCGACCATTGCTCTGTTGCTCTCATCGTATTCTTCTCTTGGCCTCCTGCAGTTCTATGGTGGGTTGCACATTACTGCAATTATCACCTTATGTCTCTCAGACTGGATTCTTCCTACTAAGTAGTCCCTTTCACCCGTGCCATCCATTCCTTCCATTTTCTCAAAACCCCACTGGTTTTTAATGAGCAGTGCAACTCCTCCTCCCCCTCTCCTCCCTGTGTATTTCCTGAGGATTTGATATCCGGGTGGAAAGATTGAATCTGTTATTATTCTTGTGAGTTTTGTTTCTGTGAGTGCTATTATGTCTGGGGATGTCTCCTTGATTCTTTCGTGCCACTTCTCATACTTATTTGTTATTCCATCTGCATTTGTATACCACACCTTCAACGTCTTTTCTAAGACTGTGGTCTGGGAGGTGTATTGGGGTTGGGGAAGTGGGAGACCTGATAAGGAACTATGGGTGGTTGCTGTGGGGGTGGAGTTTGTAATGTAGTGGGTGGGGGCATTGGATGTGGCATGGGTGTTTTGGTTTAGAGTGTTTGACTGCACTGGGGTTGACCTGGTTGTGTATGTGTGTGTGTGTGTGTGTGTGTGTGTGTGTGTGTGTGTGTGTGTGTGTGTGTGTGTGTGTGTGTGTGTGTGTGTGTGTGTGTGTGTGTGTCTGTGTCTGTGTATGTATGTATGTATGTATATGTGTCTGTCTGTGTGTATTTTTGTATGTGTACGTGTGTGTGTGTGTGTGTGAATGTGTGTGTGTGTGTGTGTGTGCGTGCGTGCGAGTGAGAGTTTATGCAAATTCGAGCCTAAAAGAGATGAAATTCTCGCCTATAGCCTAAAATATTATTAAAACAAATTAAAAAAAGCACCATTCTTGTCACACGAACTAATTCCAAAAATGCGTATTCGCTTAAAGCAATTAATTCTAAACAAACGAAAAAACACAGTAAAGAAATATATCTTACAATATGCATCACAATGGAATTTAATGGGTGTAACTGTTAGGCAGAATCTACGGCAGAACTGTTGTCCGGCTGTGGTTCCATCCTCAAGACACTCAGCGATACCGAGACTAAAGCTCAAGGCAGCGAGGAGCAGATGTCAGTACTCTGAAGTCTGTATGAGTGAATGAGTAATCCTCCGCTCTAGCGCGATCGGGAATCGCTGATGGACATGGTCTAGAAAGCTGATACACAGCCCAACATGACTGACACAGATTGTGTTTCTAAGTGAGCGCACAGTGCTACCCAATATGTGTAAGTGAGCGCACAGTGCTACCTTATGTGTAAGTGAGCGATCAGTGCTATCCGATATGTGTAAGTGAGCGCACAGTGCTACCCAATATGTGTAAGTGAGCGCACAGTGCTGCCCAGGTGTGCGTAAGTGAGCACCTCGAACAAGTAAATAAATATACCACACTAAGTATGAGAGCATGCAGTATAGAATTAGTTACATCAAGACACACACACACACACACACACACATACACACACACACACACACACACACACACACACACACACACACACACACACACACACACATACACACACACACACACATACACACACACACACACACACACACACACACACACACACACACACACACACACACACACACACACACACACACACACACACACACACACACAAACACACACACACACACACACACATACACACACACACACACACACACACACACACACACACACACACACACACACACACACACACACACACACACACACACGCACACACACAAACAAACAAACACACATACACACGCACGCACACGCCTCAGCTTCAATTCTCACTACACACACTCGAAATATTTTTTTTCTGCCCTGCAGTGGTGCAGCTAAAACAAATCACCAGCAAATATTTTGTGTATACCTAACAAGAACAAAGGTAGAGGGCAGAGTTCGGGAAGGTCAGAGTGCTCAGAGAACAGCATCAGTGTACTCAGAGTACTCAGAGACCAGAGAACGAGGAGGAGGAGGAGGAGGAGAAGGAGGAGGAGGAGGAGGAGGAGGAGGAGGGCAGCATCCGTAGAGGACTGCTAGTCCCTACACTCAGATGGATGACACTTGAATGTAGGATGGATCCTGAGCATGTTTGACGAACGATGGAATAAGTTAACAGGTAGAGAGAGAAACAGAATGACACTGAGTGGAGTGACCTTTTCCGAGTCTGACCTGAGTGTCCTCTTTTGCTGATAAAGTCGTATATCGGCGTGTTTGTGTATACCCGACAAAGTCCGGTACACGACGAAACGTAATTCTAAAGTGTCAAAAAGCGTATTTCTCTCTTCCCAATTAAGGCTTCAGTCACACTACCAAATGTTCCAGTGACTTGGTCATCGTATTACTTAGACTGGAGTGGGCTGAAATCTTCGTATTTCGCCTCACAAATAAAATACCTCCACCAATTCTTCAGTGAGAGGAGAGTGAACAAGAACAATGCATTAGAAAGAGATGTAGTGAAGACTAGCTCAGTACACGGATTAAAACCTAGAAATGAAAAGTTCCTTCAGGTCCTGGGGTAGCCACAGTGGGCTGCCGATGATCAATACATTTTGAGACAATTAGGTGGGCGTTTGCCTATAGGTTAATGCCGTTATAACAAAATATAATGATTTTTTTTTAATTTAAGACGAGTAGTCGATATGAAGAACACTCACACTGGAAAATGATTCGCTTTAAATTTCGCGAGAAGCTAACACAAAAAAAGATCTCCCTGATGAGAACCATGACACAGTAAGAAAATAATATCGGTGTAGCGACCGTCTCTTTCGAGAGTCAAAAAACACCACAAAAAAGCAGGCGAAGCGCCAGCATCAAACAGGAGCGGACTCAAAAGCTTGAGTGTTCAGTCAAGAGATGACTGCGAATTCTTCAGAACTCGGCGTAAAGAGAGCCAAAGAAACCGAGCGCCCGTCGACATTACCAAATCAAAGGAGCTTTTCCACTTTCTGGAGACCATTCTGTTGTTCAGCGAACCCTGCTTCTGGCTCCCTGGAGACAGTCTTGGGTACAAGGAACCCGGCTTCTGGCTGCCTGGCAACCATTCTGGGGTATATGGAACCCGGTTTCTGGCTCCCTGGAGACCAGTCTTGGATACAAGGAACCCTGGCTTCTGGTTGCCTGGCGACCATTCTGGGGTACATGGACCCGGCTTTTGGCTCCCTGAAGACCAGTCTAGGGTACAAGGAGCCCAGCTTCTGGCGCCCTGGAGACCATTCTGTGGTTCAACAAACCTAATACAGTGTTTCAGTGAAGAGCAGACCGTGATTCATTGAACAGTCTTTTTGAGACCCCTGGGCTCATCACTTGACCGATGCTCCGTAGTGCTGACTGATCTCACACCTCGCAACATAACCTCACCAACAATACATATATATACACAGTGAGGTGTATTTCTCTCAATGAATATGCATGATGAGACTTTATTGTAATATTTACTTTGGGGATTTAAGTATTCTTGACTGGTGGTAAACAGATGGCATTGTAGTAGATAGGCTTTAAACTCCATTAACCAACCAACCAGCCTCACTAGCAATGATTATAAAGGTAAATAGGTCGACAAATAGGGCACTGCAGACATCGCAGAAAAAATCTTAATATTACATCGTTCACTCATAATTCTTCAAGTAATGAACTTGAAAAAAATCTCACCTCCGGGCGAACGTTCTTTACTCTAATTGTTTTCAGTTAAGCCTTCACTAGCAGTATGACCACAAATGTTAGGCGACGTTTTACCTAGTAACACATTCGAGGAAATATTGTCAAGCTGTCATAGCTGGATATATCATGAAAATTTACTATGAAATAATTTTTTTATGAATTCATTGGACTTTGAAATCGGCCATTACCTGCATGATCTCGCAATAAAAAGGATATTAGTAATTACGACATGTATGTAATACTTAAATAACTTTATTAAGAGATGTTACGCCACCGATTTGGCTGCATTATTACGAGTATTATTCCGACGACATCAAGATATTTTTTAACTTTTAACATTTTCTACATTCAGGTAGAGGAAACAGTATCCATAGAGACTTTTAAGGCTTGTAGCCAGCACAAAAACTAAGTTTAATGAGGAAAAAAAGTTTTTAAATATAAGAATCGTGTGAATCCACGATTTCAGAAATCTAGCTACGAATTCGACACTGCAAGACGACATGACCACAGAGACAGTAAAATTCAACTTCCTGGTGGAAAATAGCTTTACCGGTGTCAACAACAGACGCCATTTCCCTCCAACTGAGCGTATCATTAAGAATGTGCAGATGGATTAGCTGGTTCCAGAGAAACCGTCATCCTACTGATAATGTTCCTGGAAAGTAAAACATCTCGCATGAGGCTATTTTATACATAGCTTTGACCGTGTTGGAAAATTGCTTCGCTGGTGTTGGCAAATACCTTTGCCCTTGTCGGAAAAGCCTGAGTAATTAAGTGATTGCATAAATCTGCTCTCTCAGCCATTTGTCACGTCTAATGGATGGAAGCAATGATACGTTGGATCATACGCTGGATCAGCCATCATCATCCCCGTTGATGTGAAGAACGCAACGAACAACCTCTCCACGAGAAGGAAGACACGGATGATAGAATTTACGGAGCACTGGTGAGCACTCTGGCTACGAGCATGGCTTTCAGTGTTCCAGTGAGCACTAGTAACATGAGACTTTGAAACTTCTAACTGCACAGTATATGAAAAATTAACACAGCCTTCTGTTTCAAGTCCATATCAAAGGACTGGTTTTGTGAGAAAGTTGTAGATGAGACGAACAAACCTTCTAGTCGAATCATTGAGGTGAACTCATTGGGTAGTTACATAAACAGGTCGGATGTAAACAAAAGGGGAAAATGGTTGGGCATGAGTATGACTTGCTTAACCTAGGAAAGCAGGTTTATTGCAGTAATCCCCGTATGTTCTTATGACAAAACATCAACATATAAATCTAAATTAAACCACATAAATTACATTATTATTATTATTATTATTATTATTATTATTATTATTATTATTATTATTATTATTATTATTATTATTATTATCATCATAGGGAAGCGCTACGTCTTCCCTGTGTCAAATATTTCGAAATATGTATGTAATTATCTGTTTCCAGGAAAATGTTTACATAAGCACCAATAAAAAACATCGATTTTTGAACTTGTGTTAAGAAATAGGAGCATTAGCATCGGCTGGTGTGTTAAACGTGACATAAAAAAATAAAGTCTGGTAAAAGGGGTTTGATCCAAGAAAGGGAACAGCAGCTCCAGCTCCTTGGATCAGGAGCTCGTCGTTAGCATCATTTGTTGGGCCAAACAAATATTGCGAACGCAGGCAGACAGGGAAGAAGACAGGCAGACAGCTAGACAGCCTGATAAAATATGTCAGTGGAGAGGAAGAGACAGGCTGAATCTGACGTACTGTATCAGGGGAAAAGCCAGATACATAACTAGATAGTAAGAGACAGGCAGACAGGCAGGCAGGGACACAGGCAGACAGACTACGCAGTAATCTCTCAAATATAATGTATGACGTTGTATACACATAATATTTCCTGTTGCATACATACAATTTATGGCGTATACATATAATGTATAATGTATACATATAACGTATAATGTTATGTAAATATGTATGGCGCTGTATATATAAATAACTTGTTATTTAGAAATACTGTACGAGCTCTCGGCAATTAATTTCCTGAGGAAATTAATTTCTCACATCAGAGGAAGTCTTAGGAAATAAGAAAGAATTATCATGATCGCTAACAGCATACTCCATTGTCACCTTATTACAACGGTGGAGACCTTTTCGCCACGGTGACTTTATTGGCACTGCAGTGAATTTATTTCCTCGGTAACCTTAGTGCTACGGTGACTTTATAGCCACAGTGTTGACTTTATTGCCACGGTGGTGACCTTATTACCACGGTGGTGACGTTACTGATACGGTCGTCAATTAATTGTCACGGTGATGACCTTATTACCACGGTCGAGACTTTATTGCCACGGCAGCTACCTTGCAATCATGGTGATGACCATGGCAGTACATTACCTCGCTCCTCGTTCTCTCATTATCTTAATGACTTCTTTGCTGACACTTTGCAGACACTCTATTAATTATGTTCCCTGCAAAGTAAAACTCAAGGAACAAATTAAACAAATGACACCCAAATTAAGGAGTGACACACTAGCGTGTCACACTAATGGATCCCAAAGATGACACGCAAAAAACAGTGCCAGTCACAAATGGTTCCACGAGTGTATATCAGTGTATCTTGCAGTTAATGGCGTTTATTGCAAAGGTTTTCTGTCCACCAAGGAATTTACCAATCCATGAATTGATAAAGTTCCTGGTGGGCGAAACATCTTCTCGGTTAATGCCATTAACCGCAATTAGGTTCTACAAATCACCGTAATCTCCCAAGGGAGTAAACATCGGCTTAAAACTCTACGGAAGTAGCGAGCCATGTTTCACTATGTTGCATGTACATTGCAGATAAGAGAGAACGACAGGTGGGGCACACTTATTTGTAATTTTCTTCTTGTAACTGTCTATTTGTTGTTACGAAAATATGTTAATATGGTTGTATATATAGCTGGAAGAGTAACAAATTCTTCGTTCAATATAAAAAATATCGCCGGTTTTTGGCATTCACTTTTGCAGATTATATTATTAAATTAATTCTATTCTGCTTCTTACATACCATGAAGCTATCTGAAGCTTCCTCTTTCTCGCTCTCTCTCTCTCTCTCTCTCTCACTCGCTATATATATATATATATATATATATATATATATATATATATATATATATATATATATATATATATACATATATATATATATATATATATATATATATATATATATATATATATACATGTATATATATATATATATATATATATATATATATATATATATATATATATATATATATATACATATATATATATATATGTATATATATATATATATATATATATATATATATATATATATATATATATATATATATATATATATATATATATATATATATATATATATTATTGTGACCACGAACTAGTGGTATTGATCAATAACAACACTGCACTAGCCAAGGACTCGAACCCATGTTGTACTGGCCCGGTTATGGTGAGCCAGAACCACATGACGCCTTGGACCACAGGACCACCCGTCATGTGGTTATGGCTTACCATGAGGCGGACGAGTTCAACATAGGTTCGAGTCCATGGCTAGTACAGTGTTGTTATATATATATATATATATATATATATATATATATATATATATATATATATATATATATATATATATATATATATATATATATATATATATACATATATATATATGTATATATATATATATATATATATATATATATATATATATATATATATATATATATATATGTATATATATATATATATATATATATATATATATATATATATATATATATATATATGTATATATATATATATATAGGGAGGTACCACATCTAGAACTGTCATGGGGACCCTCATCCTCAGAGAAAAAAATAAACTTGCTTCAGGGAAAACTCAAGATTCTCCCTGAAGCTGTTTGAGAATTTTCTCCTACCACCCCCTATATTATGTATATATATTTTATTTAAAGACAAAATACATTGACGAAACATTCACAAAAATATGATTCAAAGTAAAACAACATAGGTAACTCAGAGCTACATCTCGAATACTTCGTCCAGCTCCCCTGCGGTGGGCCGCGTTCCCAGAATGCTGCAGGCATTTCCTCTCTGGATCGCAACACTGAGTGTCTGAAAGAGGAAGCTGGTCGCCCTGTGGTCCTTGGTTTCTGTGATGAGCTTTTCACCCAGCTCTTTGAGGAACTTTAGAGCACACTTGCCCCATGCTCCAAGGGTCTCCGACCCTATTGGAATGAAGTTATAGCAAGGGGGAAGGTCTTCATATTTTCGGATCTTCTGGGTCTCCCTGTGGCTGGCAGCTCCACCCCCTTCCACTACAGAGTATGGCAAGTAGGTGTCTGCCAATGTGGCAGCACAGGTGTAGTCCCAGGCAATCTGCTTTCCATCCTTCCAGGGTAGCATAGTGGCTCCATCAGGACGCTTTTGACTTCCATCAGACCTCTGTACTTGGGGTTCCCGTTGAGCTGGGCAACGGGCTGTGGCGAGGCTTCTCTTTATTATGTCATTGATCTCCTCATGTCTGGCATACTTCCCTTCTGCTGTGTGACACACGAGACCATGGAGTCCGAATTGATCAGCTGTCGCCCTGCCGCAAATACACCTATGTTCGGTGAGGATGGGGGCGGCTAGGCGAAGAGCAACACCAATCCGAATGGCCTGTGGGTCGAGACGGGTGCCAAGGGAGGAATTGGGAACAGCTAACAGGAAATCTCCTGAGTGTGGTGCCTTCACTGCCAGGAGACAAGCTTTGTTCTTTCCTGAAGCATTGGAGAGCATTGTGTTGGCGATTTTTTCCATGATCGGTTTGTCCCAGTGGGACTGTTTGTGCTGTTTGGGAGGAGCTGGTCTACTGGAGGAGTCTGTAAGGGTGTCCCACCGAATTGCTGCTTCAGTAAACCTGGGGTCTTGAGCTCCTACCAAGTCTCTCAAGCGTTCGGGCACTATCTTCTTGACTAATGCACTGGAAGCCAAACACGAAGACAGAAAAGCAGGTAAAGCAACATGCGTTGCTTTACGCACCCCTATACCTCCCAGTCGCACTGGGAGGGTTGCCTGATCCCATTGCTCATCCTCTAGTGACAGGTTCAGTGCCTTCTTAAAAGTTGATCTCAGGTGTGCGTCATATTCATTTAGTGTTGGGTTGTCAAAAGAGGGTGCACACCTCAAGAAGTAAGTGAGTCTTGGCATAGTAAGACACCTTGTGAGGAGATACAGAGCATCATGGGCATCAAGATCGCTTATTCTCTCCTCCATTCTCATAAGGTCATTCAATTTGTCCCTGAGGACAGTATCGATGGCCTGGTGACCCAGCGGTGCCCCCAATAGGGTACTGTTGGACGGAGTTGTAGTTGAGATTTCCGGGAGGATTCTTCGCACAGCATTGATTATTTCCTGGTTTGCTGTGATGATTTCACACTTAGAGGGATTGAGGATGAGTCCCAAGCCTTCTCCCTGTGTTTTCACCAGTTGTAGGTCCCCCACGAGGGACTCTTTAGTACCTGCCAGAGTGCCGTCATCCAGGTACCATATATTGAGCTCACTGCGTAGGCTGGAAGTTAGTTCTCTTACTGCCAAGCAGAAGAGAAGTGGAGCAAGTGGGTCACCCTGCTGAACACCCTCTGATGATTGAATTTCATGTTCTCCAAACAAAAGAAATGAGGGTTTGCTGTAGCCGGCTGAAATGAAGGGAAAGAGACTGGGGAACCGAACCCGAACAGCTGGCAAAACAGCATCTCTCCTCACCATATTAAAGGCATTTCTAAAATCAAGTTTGACTATGGCCTTGTCTTCTGGTAGGTCCCTGATGTAGGCCCTTGCCGCATGAGCTGCAGCTTCACTGCCTTGAGAGACCCCAAAGCCCAGTTCGTGTGGCTGGAGTAAAGTGGCAGCTTCTAGGCGAATGTTTCTCACTGCTGCTTTGGCAACGAGACGGCGAAGAGTGTTTCCAACTGCAATGGGTCTGATTCCCCCATCCCTCTTCTTCAAAGCACATAGTGAGGCTCCAAAAAAGAAAGGTTTAATTTCTTCTGGGATTCGCCCAGCCAGGCAATTGTTGACGAAAGTTGTTAACTCGGTGAGAAGAATTGATGCAGATTCACCGAGTACTGGATTTACCATCTCTTTGAGGTGCTGAGGTCGAATTCCAGTGTAACCTCCTGCAGATCCTGCTGGAAATGACACGATCGCCTTATAGACTTCCGATTCTGGCAAAATTAATTGTTCAGTGATAGGGTCTTCCTCAGGGTTGTCGTTGATGTCTGTGGTGTCCCTGGTTGGGTGCTTGTCTCTTAGTGCTTGGGCCGTGGTCTCATCCTTGGGGGCTACAGTGTCGTCACTTGTAATTATTCTTATTGCTCCCACTGTGTTACCTTCCTCAATTTTTTTGCTAACCTGTGCGCAAATTTTCTCGTTCTCAGTAGGACTTTTCTTGGGTCTTCCTCTTTGATTCCTGCGATGATGGGGCAGAGGGACACAGTTATCCGTTCTTGGGTAGTTGCGCACTGCCTTGATAACTGACGTGGTTAGCAGTTTGCCTCGTCTTTCAGGAACTGCAAGACAGACATTGCCGAACAAGAGAAGGTTGCGCCATGCTTGGATGGTGCCTCGGGCTTCTAAGTTGGTGGAACCTCCATTCACCCGCTTAAGAAGGTCTGTGAATTTCCCTGCTGCATATGGGCGAGCTGCTTTAGGGATGTGGGATAGTGTACTGCTAGCAGTGGATTTGAATGCCAACAGAAGGTTATCGCAAGTGACGAGGTTGCCATTGGAATTGTCATCTGCCTGTGGAGGCTGTGGGCTGCTCTCTGCTGGGGGCATATGTGATCCCGCACACCTATTGTGTGCACGAATACGGCCGTCCCTGTTGCGTGCTCGAAACTCTCCACACACCTGACATGTGCCTCTTCTTTCATTGTTGGGTGCATTGTTTCCCTGGCTTTGTGGCTGGCTGGCTTCATCGTCTGCCATACCTCACACTGTGTGATAAGCCCAAGCTGAAGGGAAAATGGCGCATGGCACATTCCGCATGTGGTTCATGGTGGTGGTGGGGGGGGGAGGAGAGGGGTGTCCAGTCCTTGTGGTGGGCGGTGGAAGATGTGTGCTGAGGCGGAGTAGGGCACTCACTCCCTCCCAGGACAAGTCACTATACACCACGATGCTCTGTGCACATGTTACTATACACCACTATGCTCAGTGCACTGCCCCCACTATCAACGACACACCGCTATACACTTCACATGCTATGCGCATACCATGCACATACTATGCACTGTACACTATAGACTATATACACTATAAACACGGTGAACAAACACACCATTGTTGTAACACGAGCACACGGTGTATGCGCGCCTGTTTGGGGAAGGGGGGGACAGTTTTACCCCTCAACCTCCGCCTCCTCCTCCTCCATTAGGCCTCCCCTCACCGACCTCTCCTACCCATAGGTGACCGTTATGTTCCCTCACTGAATTCACATACACAGAACTTTTCTTGATTCTGACGGAATAGACGAAATGCGGAGTCTTCTGGCCCTTTCCAACACGACCAGCAGATATTCACACACCAGTCTGTTGATGATAATCCTGGTAGGTGTTCTTGATTGGACGATATTGTGCCAAAATCACAGAGCGAGATGCCCACAGCCTCTCTCTGGCAGAGGTGCCAGATACATATATATATATATATATATATATATATATATATATATATATATATGTATATATATATATATATATATATATATATATATATATATATATATATATATATGTATATATATATGTATATATATATATATATATATATATATATATATATATATATATATATATATATATATATATATATATATATATATATGTAGGAGAAGAAAATATTCAAACAGCTAGGGGGAGAACCTTGAGTTTTCCCTGAGGTACGTTTATTGTCTTCTCTGAGGATGAGGGTCCCCATTCCAGCTATATATATATATATTTATATATATATATATATATATATATATATATATATATAGAGAGAGAGAGAGAGAGAGAGAGAGAGAGAGAGATAGATATATAGATAGAGAGAGAGAGAGAGAGAGAGAGAGAGAGAGAGAGAGAGAGAGAGAGAGAGAGAGAGAGAGAGAGAGAGAGAGAGAGAGAGACAATGCTAGAATATCCCAAAAATTTCTCGTGTGTGTGTTTGTACGTGTGTGTGTGTGTGTGCGTGCGTGTGTGTGTGTGTGTGTGTGTGTGTGTGTAAAGTCACATAAACCAGACTGTAGCAGCAGGAGGGAAGAAAATCAATTATTACGTGTCAATCTCCCAGAGCACCGGAAATTACACACCTGCCGTCTCACGTCTTGAGATGTTACCAAATAAATACACCAATAAACACATACCTTAATAAATAATTATACTTCAAATAATATATAAATATAATTAATTATTCAAAAAATATAAAAGTATCAAAACAATTACATGTAAATATATATATATATATATATATATATATATATATATATATATATATATATATATATATATATATATATATATATATATATATATATATGCAAAACAACCACTCTGAAAGAATAGAGAAATTCCAAGCGCTTTCGTGACTACTCACATTATCAAGGAACTATGAAAGTAAAGCATCCAAGGAAGGTATATAAGGGGTCTTGCCAACACCTCACTATCAGATCCCACAACGGTTAAACACCTGACGCGCTCCGGCCCAACTGGACAGGTCCTTTGCACAACCACCAACAAACTATTCTACCCAAGAAAATTTTAAAAATTATTATTTGTCCAGTGTATTATTAAATTCTTCCCAAATTCTATTAATTATAAATGGATCTAATTTATATAAACCAAAGAAAATATTCATATTATTGTCAAAACTGCTTTTTATGAAACATGATTCAATTATATTCCTGTCGACCATGGACTTGCTTGATATTACTTTCTCAACTTTTTGAAAATCAATTGGATGGTTAAAATCTCTTACATGAATAAATAGAGCATTGGATTCTTGTCCAGTTCTAATGCTATATTTATGTTGTTTTAATCTTAGTTCGAGATTTTTACCAGTTTGACCGTAATAAACTTTATCGCAAATTTTACAAGGAATCTTATAGACACATCCATCAGCATTTTGGGGGGAATTCTTTATCAAAAGTTTTTTTTACTGTATCAAGATTTTTGAATACAACTTTAATATTAAAAGTCTTAAGAAGAGAAGGCATATCAACCAAGTTTCCATGGTAAGGGAGAACCAACATATTTTTAGTTGAATAAGGCTGGTTGTCTCTTTTTGGATTGTAAAAAGTATTTCTAGCAACTTTAAAAGATTTATCAATTACATTTCTTGGGTAATTTAAATCATTACCTATTTCATAAATTTTGGATATTTCCTCATCTATGAACTCAGGACTACAAATTCGTAAAGCTCTCAAAAACATTGATGAGAAAACAGACAGTTTGACTCTATCTTGATACGAAGAATAATAGTGGACATAGGAGCAGCTATTTGTAGGTTTTCTGTAAATTTTAAATTTGAATTCATTATTACCCTTAATATTTAAAACATCTAGAAAAGGTAATGAGTTATTTTCTTCAAACTCAACAGTAAAGTTTATGGAATGGGCTAAGCTATTTAATTTTCCAAGGAAATGGTGTATATCTACATTTTTGGGCATAAGACACAAAATATCATCAACATATCTGAACCATTTAGCTCTATTAGGGAGGATTGTGTTAAGCAATCTTGTTTCAAAAAATTCCATGTATAGGTTACTAAGAACAGGTGAAAGAGGATTTCCCATTGCCATACCAAACTTCTGAGTGTAAAACTTATCATTAAATACAAATTTTGCATCAACAATGCAAAGTTTAATAAGTTTAATGATAGTAGGAACTGACAATGGTAAATCATAGTTAACGGGTTCTTCAGATAAGAAACTTAATAAATCATCAGCAGGAACTTTCGTAAACAAGGAAGTAACATCAAAACTAACATGTTAAAATCATTTAAGTCTGCCATGGAGCTTAATTTATCAACTAAGTCTATGTTGTTTTTAACATTAAAGTTAGAAATTTTGCCAACAATAGGGGCTCAAAATATCAACTTTACTGTTGAGCTTGAAGAAAATAACTCATTGCCTTTTCTAGATGTTTTAATTATTAAGGGTAATAATGAAATCAAATTTAAAATTTACAGAAAACCTACAAATAACTGTTCCTATGTCCACTATTATTCTTCGCATCAAGATAGAGTCAAACTGTCTGTTTTCTCATCAATGTTTTTGAGAGCTTTACGAATTTGTAGTCCTGAGTTCATAGATGTGGAAATATCCAAAATTTATGAAATAGGTAATGATTTAAAATACCCAAGAAATGTAATTGAAAAATCTTTTAAAGTTGCTAGAAATACTTTTTACAATCCAAAAAGAGACAACCAGCCTTATTCAACTAAAAATATGTTGGTTCTCCCTTACCATGAAAACTTGGTTGATATGCCTTCTCTTCTTAAGACTTTCAATATTAAAGTTATATTCAAAAATCTTGATACAGTAAAAAAAACTTTTGATAAAGAATTCCCCCCAAAATGCTGATGGATGTGTCTATAAGATTCCTTGTAAAATTTGCGATAAAGTTTATTATGGTCAAACTGGTAAAAATCTCGAACTAAAATTAAAACAACATAAATATAGCATTAGAACTGGACAAGATTCCAATACTCTATTTATTCATGTAAGAGATTTTAACCATCCAATTGATTTTCAAAAAGTTGAGAAAGTAGTATCAAGCAAGTCCATGGTCGACAGGAATATAATTGAATCTTGTTTCATAAAAAGCAGTTTTGACAATAATATGAATATTTTCTTTGGTTTATATAAATTAGATCCATTTATAATTAATAGAATTTGGGAAGAATTTAATAATACACTGGACAAATAATAATTTTAAAAATTTTCTTGGGTAGAATAGTTTGTTGGTGGTTGTGCAAAGGACCTGTCCAGTTGGGTCGGCGCGCGTCAGGTGTTTAACCGTTGTGGGATCTGATAGTGAGGTGTTGGCCAGACCCCCTTATGTACCTTCCTTGGATGCTTTACTTCCATAGTTCCTTGATAATGTGAGTAGTCACGAAAGCGCTTGGAATTTCTCTATTCTTTCAGAGTGGTTGTTTTGCATATTCTGAAATCACCTGTTTACTGTGATCTTATTGCATATATATATATATATATATATATATATATATATATATATATATATATATATATATATATATATATATATATATATATATATATATATATATATATATATATATATATATATATGTAATTGTTTTGATACATTTAAATTTTTTGAATAATTAATTATATTTATATATTATTTTGAAGTATATATTTTTATTAAGGTATGTGTTTATTTGTGAACAAGGAGGCTTTAGGAAAGGTAGGGGGTGTGTGGACCAGATGTTTACAGTGAAACATGTAAGTGAACAGTATTTAGATAAGGGTAAAGAGGTTTTTGTGGCATTTTTGGATTTGGAAAAGGCGTATGAGGGTGGATAGGGGGGGCAATGTGGCAGATGTTGCAGGTGTATGGTGTAGGAGGTAGGTTACTGAAAGCAGTGAAGAGTTTTTACCAGGATAGTGAGGCTCAAGTTAGAGTATGTAGGAAAGAGGGAGATTATTTCCCAGTAAAAGTAGGCCTTAGACAAGGATGTGTGATGTCACCGTGGTTGCTCAATATTTTTATAGATGGGGTTGTAAGAGAAGTAAATGCGAGGGTCTTGGCAAGAGGCGTGGAGTTAAAAGATAAAGAATCACACATAAAGTGGGAGTTGTCACAGTTGCTCTTTGCTGATGACACTGTGCTCTTGGGCGATTCTGAAGAGAAGTTGCAGAGGTTGGTGGATGAATTTGGTAGGGTATGTAAAAGAAGAAAATTAAAAATGAATACAGGAAAGAGTAAGGTTATGAGGATAACAAAAAGATTAGGTGATGAAAGATTGGATGTCAGATTGGAGTGAGAGAGTATGGAGGAGGCGAATGTATTCAGATATTTGGGAGTGGGCGCGTCAGCGGATGGATCTTTGAAAGATGAGGTGAATCATAGAATTGATGAGGAGAAAAGGGTGAGCGGTGCACTTAGGAGTCTGTGGAGACAAAGAACTTTGTCCCTGGAGGCAGAGGGGAATGTATGAGAGTATAGTTTTACCAACGCTCTCAAATGTGTGTGAAGCATGGGTGATGAATGTTGCAGCGAAGAGAAGGCTGGAGGCAGTGGAGATGTTATGTCTGAGGGCAATGTGTGGTGTGAATATAATGCAGAGAATTCGTAGTTTGGAAGTTAGGAGGAGGTACGGGATTGCCAAAACTGTTGTTCAGAGGGCTGAGGAAGGGTTGATGAGGTGGTTCGGACATGTAGAGAGAAAGGAGCGAAACAGAATGACGTCAAGAGTGCATCAGTCTGTAGCGGAAGGAACGCGGGGTAGGGGTCGGCCTAGAAAAGGTTGGAGGGAGGGGAAAAAGGAGGTTTTGTGTGCGAGGGGCTTGGACTTCCAGCGGGCATGCGTGAGCGTGTTTGATAGGAGTGAATTGAGACAAATAGATTTTAATACTTGACGTGTTGTTGGAGTGTGAGCAAAGTAACATTTATACATATGGCAAGATATATATAGTTCTGCCTATATATATATATATATATATATATATATATATATATATATATATATATATATATATATATATATATATATATATATATATATAACCTTACTGGCTGTGAAAATTAACTGAATTTACTGACCATTGTTGCTGTGTGAGGAAAGTTTCTCTCCAAAATATATAAATCTATATACATTGTATTTATAAATATATTAATACAAGATATTTCAATAGGAGCAATTAACATTAAACAAATATCGCAGATTTTCTTGATATATTATGATATTTTCCGAACGTTCGAATGAATATCGAAACAGCAGTAGAGAGTCGGAGATACGAACGTGTTGTGGGTACATTTTCTGCTAATACCCAGCGGCTCCGGACTAACCCACACCCGACTGGATTCCCTCCTGCATTTACTAAATGTTTCCAAACCGATGCGCTTTTGTTTCCCTCGCTCCGATGCTTTTCTATTTTCTCCAATGCACTTTTTATTGTCACCGTTACGCCTTCGTTATCGCCTTTTATTTTTGCTGATACATTTTAGCCTGGATGCCGAGGCTCTTAAAAATAAATTAAAAACTGATAGTTGGAGTTGAGACGCATCAACGGTACGTTGTGACGCATCATTGGTGAGTGCGTTGTGACGCATTAACAGTGTGTACGTTGTGACGCATCAACGATAAGTATGTTGTGACGTATCAGCGGTGAGTACGTTATGTTGCATCAACAGTACTTTATGACGCACCAACGGTGAGTACGTTGTGACGCATCAACGATGAGTACATTGTGCTGCATCAACGGAAGCGACGGTCGCATCAACGGAACCATCTTGTTTCGAGAAAGAAAATTTTATTGTCATGGAAAGTCCTCGTTTCTACTTTTCTATCCCTCTTCCACAAACATTATTTCCCTTCCTCACCCCATCCCTCCCTTTCTTCTATTACCATTTAATCTGTTATTACCATTAAATAAAAAAAAATATTTGTAATTCAAGTGAAAATTTTCTTTCCTTCCATAAAAATTTGTATAAAGAATTAAATATAAGAAATTAATTTTAGGTCTTAGGTCGTCTGACTTCTGTCAGACGACCAAGAGAACTAATTAATTTATTTAATGGTAATAATAGATTAAATGGTAATGTTAGGTTAACCATCACCTCAGTTGCTAACACTGACACGGCAGAGGATACGGATGAATTCATGTTACTTTCAATGGCCACTTGAAAGAATGGATTTAAATTGGATACAGAGAGAGAGAGAGAGAGAGAGAGAGAGAGAGAGAGAGAGAGAGAGAGAGAGAGAGAGAGAGAGAGAGAGAGAGAGAGAGAGAGAGAGAGAGAGAGAGAGAGAGAGCGAGAGAGAGAGAAAAGAACAATGAGAATTTATGAATATATGAAATGGGATGTTGACTGTTCAACGCTATGTATTACACAGGTATGTAAAATAGCGCTATGTAAAAACGTGCTTTGACAAATGTTATTGTTGTGGAATTCCTAACCATGTTAACATGCCAGTGTTAATGTTAGCATTCTGCATTTAATATTAACTTCTAATATTTATTATTAACATTCAATGTCACATTTTATTCCTAGCATGATATATTTAATTTTATAATTTATATATAAAAATGATATGATATATTTAATATATGTTCATGTAATATTAGCCGGTTTATTAAGTTGAAAGCCTATCTGGTACACGAGGGTCATTATGGTTGTATCTCACATGTACGTTACTAGTCAAAGACACTATATACGTAAAAACAAAGATTAAAATAGTGTCTGTGAACATGCATTGAAATATACAAACCTTTCGGACTACGTCAATATCCGCAGAGATATTTCTTCGTGTGTGTATAGTCATTAAGAGATATACACTTCTCGGTATATATACACACTGAGAGATACGGACTTTGCTGTGTGTATATCCTTTATTAACATTGCTCTAAAATGAAAATATATTAACATATTATATCTAAAGTTGGATAAATGGGCAAATACATGAATCTAATGAGATACTGGGGATACTTGTCGTTCCCCAGGAGCGACGAATATTACTGAATATTGGTAAAATGAGACGAGTCTCGTAACATATTATGTTTAAAGTTAGCATGCAATATTTACTGCGAGAAGGTTATGCTAATAAGTTTTATTTAATATTACTGGAAGACGCCTAATACATATTTACTTAAGTAATATAGACGTGATTTATTTCCCAAATATCCATATCCATGCACACACACACACACACACACACGCATATATATATATATATATATATATATATATATATATATATATATATATATATATATATATATATATATATATATATATATATATATATATATATATATATATATATATATATATATATATATATATATATATATATATATATATATATATATATATATATATATATATATATATATATGCAAAACAACCACTCTGAAAGAATAGAGATATTCCAAGCGCTTTCGTGACTACTCACATTATCAAGGAACTAGTTCCTTGATAATGTGAGTAGTCACGAAAGCGCTTGGAATTTCTCTATTCTTTCAGAGTGGTTGCTTTGCATATTCTGAAATCACCTGTTTACTGTGATCTTATTGCATATATATATATATATATATATATATATATATATATATATATATATATATATATATATATATATATATATATATATATATATATATATATATATATATATATATATATATATATATATATGGATATTTGGGGAATGAATCAAGTGTATATTACTTAAATATTTAAATAATTAGCGTTCAACAAATTACTCCTGTCTCACAGCACTTGCAGAGGAAAACGAAACTACATACATAACATCCTTAAGAAACACAGATATAGTATTAAAAAATCAAGAAAGATTTTGTGGGCCTATTCTCAACATATATTAAAAAAAACGCGAATAAAAAAAGAAGTTGGACGTTGCTGGGGGCGTCGTTTTCTGCCTTAACGGGAGAAGCCAGGCAAAAGTCGACCTCTGGAATTGGACAATCATTGTGCCGTTACGAGTTTCATTTCTCGTCACGACGGGAAGACCCGGTTCCGGTTGCAGCGACCCCCGGCAGCAGCAGCAGCTCCGACATTTGCTGCATCTCCTATTCGATGCTGAGCTGGAGGAGCCGGAGTCAAGAAACTGGAATTATTTTTTGTACAGTTGGAGTTTAATAAACTTGATAGTTGGACGTTTTTGAGGCCTAGAGCCGTAGTGGCCGTCGCATACTGCCATTTCATGAACCGGCTGCAGGGGCGTTTACCCCCGGGACACCCTCCAGGTATACTTATCCTCATTTTACCAAGTAAATTTTCGTGACCTTGTACTCGACATCGATTTCTTAAGGCCTTTTTTTTTAAGACCAGGCTAGGTTATTGGGACAATGTTTTACTCTAAGGAAAGCGACACGTCATAATAAAGTCTTATTCTGCGATACAGACGTCGTTCCTGCACTCAGCGCGTCTTGTTAAACCAGAGTAAGATAAACCTTATTTTTATCCTTACTCACAAATAATGATAAACAGGCGTTGGTGAGGTGTCTAATTCACCAACTTTTAGGTACTGTGTACTGTTAAAGTTATGACAGGATAGACTTTAACTGTTGCTCATAAGAGAGAAACTTCCGGTGGAGAGTCTTGATGTGGGAGGTCTTAGAATGAAAACACTGTGTGTGTGTGTGTGTGTGTGTGTGTGTGTGTGTGTGTGTGTGTGTGTGTGTGTGTGTGTGTGTGTGTGTGTGCATGTGTGTGTGTGTGTGTGTGTGTAGTTCTGCCTGGTCTTCGATCGAGTGAATTCTTCTCATCAACTTCACGTCATCTGCAAACAGGGACACCTCAGAGTCTATTCCTTCCGTCATGTCGTTCACAAATACCAGAAACAGCACTGGTCCTAGGACTGACCCCTGCGGGACCCCGCTGGTCACAGGTGCCCACTCTGACACCTCGCCACGTACCATGACTCGCTGCTGTCTTCCTGACAAGTATTCCCTGATCCATTGTAGTGCCTTCCCTGTTATCCCTGCTTGGTCCTCCAGTTTTTGCACCAATCTCTTGTGTGGAACTGTGTCAAACGCCTTCTTGCAGTCCAAGAAAATGCAATCCACCCACCCCTCTCTCTCTTGTCTTACTGCTGTCACCATGTCATAGAACTCCAGTAGGTTTGTGACACAGGATTTCCCGTCCCTGAAACCATGTTGCCTGCTGTTGATGAGATCGTTCCTTTCTAGGTGTTCCACCACTCTTCTCCTGATAATCTTCTCCATGATTTTGCATACTATACATGTCAGTGACACTGGTCTGTAGTTTAATGCTTCATGTCTGTCTCCTTTTTTAAAGATTGGGACTACATTTGCTGTCTTCCATGCCTCAGGCAATCTCCCTGTTTCGATAGATGTATTGAATATTGTTGTTAGGGGTACACATAGCGCCTCTGCTCCCTCTCTCAATACCCATGGGGAGATGTTATCTGGCCCCCATTGCCTTTGAGGTATCTAGCTCACTCAGAAGCCTCTTCACTTCTTCCTCGGTTGTGTGCACTGTGTCCAGCACTTGATGGTGTGCCCCACCTCTCCGTCTTTCTGGAGTCCCTTCTGTCTCCTCTGTGAACACTTCTTTGAATCTCTTGTTGAGTTCCTCACATACTTCACGATCATTTCTTGTTGTCTCTCCGCCTTCCTTCCTTAGCCTGATTACCTGGTCCTTGACTGTTGTTTTCCTCCTGATGTGGCTGTACAACAGTTTCGGGTCAGATTTGGCTTTCGCTGCTATGTCATTTTCATATTGTCTTTGGGCCTCCCTTCTTATCTGTGCATATTCGTTTCTGGCTCTACGACTGCTCTCCTTATTCTCCTGGGTCCTTTGCCTTCTATATTTCTTCCATTCCCTAGCACACTTGGTTTTTGCCTCCCTGCACCTTTGGGTAAACCATGGGCTCATCCTCGCTTTTTCATTATTCCTGTTACCCTTGGGTACAAACCTCTCCTCAGCCTCCTTGCATTTTGTTGCTACATATTCCATCATCTCATTAACTGGCTTCCCTGCCAGTTCTCTATCCCACTGAACCCCGTTCAG